>NW_028116589.1:0-61943 GCF_964273445.1 Streptopelia decaocto | reverse complement strand
ATTAGGGGGCGGTTTGGATTGGGTTTGTTTTCCTTCCCCTGGTCGGTCTCGAACCCGCGTCCCGCCCCGTCCCGCTGATGTTAATTTATGCTAATTTATGCCCCGCCAGCCCTTTTCCCGCGCCCGCCGCCGCCGCCGCCGCTCAGACCCGCGGCCGCTTCGCGACGCGATTTTCCCTGCGCGAAACCCCCCAAAAAGCCGCAAATAAACCAGAAGAAAAGCACCAAATCCCTCCGGCCGCCGGGACAGCGGCCCCAGCGACCCCCCCAAGGCTTTTTTTGGGGTGAAAAGCGCTATTTTTGGATATTAACCCCCCCCGGCGCTGCGAGAAGAAAAAGAGCAAAACTTCGCGTTTTGCTTTGAATTTCACTTTAAATTTTGCCTTATTTTTGAGTCCCCCCCCCCGCGCGCCCCATGGCCGGGGGCTCCAGCTGAGCGCCCCCCCACCCCCCTCAGGGTGTCACTCGTGTCCCCAGTTGTCACCGCCCCCCCCCCAAACCGCCGCGATGTTCAGCTGGATGCGCAAAAACCCCAAAAAAAGCCCCGAAACGGTTCAAACCGTGACCGAGGGGCTGAAAAACCTCTACAAAAAGAAGCTCCTGCCCGTGGAGGAGTTTTATCGCTTCCACGATTTCCACTCGCCCGCCCTGGAGGACGCGGATTTTGACAACAAACCCATGATTTTGGTGATGGGACAATATTCCACCGGGAAAACCTCGTTCATCCGGTACCTGCTGGAGCAGGAGATCCCGGGCAGCCGGATCGGGCCCGAACCCACCACCGACTCGTTCGTGGCCATCATGCATGGGGACAGCGAGGGGGTGACCCCGGGAAACGCGCTCATCGTGGACCCCCAAAAACCCTTCCGGCAGCTGCACCCCTTCGGCAACGGCTTCCTCAAGCGGTGAGTCCGAGCGCCCCAAAAGCAACCGCTTCCCCCCCAAAATAACGCGCCCCCGAAGAAGCGCCGCAGCCGGGGCGCGAACCGGCGGCTCTGCGGGAGAAACCGCCCCGGGATCGCGCTGAAAACGGCCCCGAACAGCCAAAAACTGCCCCAAAACACCCCAATATCAGTCCAGAAACACCCCCCGGCACCCCCAGATTGAGGTCTGAGGGGGAAAACGCCCCGAAATCGCCCCAAAAATACGCCCCGGCGCCCCCAGATTGAGGTTTGAGGGGGAAGACGCCCCCAAATCGCTCCGAAAACACCCCCAAAACACCCCAAAAGCACCCCAAAAACACCCCCGCACCCCCAGACTGAGGTTTGAGGGGCAAATCGTCCCCAAAACACCCCCAAATCACCCCCTGACACCCCCAGACTGAGGTTTGAGGGCAAAAGCGCCCCCGAATCGCCCCCAAAACACCCCAAAATCACCCCCCGACTGAACTTTGAGGGCAAAAACGCCCCCAAATCACCCCAAACCCACTCCCAAAAACATCCCCAAACTGAGCTTTTCTGCTGAAATCACCCCAAAAACCACCCCCCCCCCCCCATCGCCGCGATTCCGCCCGTTTTTCCCCGTTTTTTGACATTTTTGGGGACTTTTTCATACTTTTGGGAAACGCCCCGAAGCGCGGGGGGGGCAGCGGAATCCCCCCCCCCCCCCCAGCCCATCTCCGGGTTTCACCCCCCGATTCGGTGCTTTTTCCCCATTTTTGGCTATTTTTAGGGAATTCCCCCCCCCGTTCGGCCCTTGGGGGTCCCGTTTGGGGTCCCCCTGTTGGCCGGGGGGGGTCCCCGCCCCATGGAGGGGGGGGGGCGGGGGGGATGAGCCAGGGGACAGGAATGCGGCTGCGGCTGCCAACGGCCCCCCCGCCCCCCCCCGCGACGGGGCCGCCTCGGAAAAGTCGCCGTCAGGACCGGGAGGGGCCCCCCCGGTAGAACAAACACCCCCCCGGGTAGAATAAACACCCCCCCCCCCGAATTAAACACCCCCCCCCGAATTAAACACTAACACCCCCCCCCGAATTAAACACTAACACCCCACGAATTAACCCCCCCCCCGGATAAAACATCCCCCGATAAATCACACCCGGGGGGGGGTCCGGGGGGGTTCAAGGGGGTTTGGGGGATACAGGGGATTCCGGGGGGGGGCGCAGGGGGGGGCGGATTGTTCAGGGGGTTGGGGGGGGCGGGAATTTTCAGGGGGGTTCGGGGGGCTCAGGGGGGGCCGGGGAGGTTCGGGGGGGTCCAGGGCAGCCCGGGGGGGATGTCGGGGGGGTCTGAAGAGGTTTAGGAGGGTTCGGGGGGGTCAGGGGATGCAGGGCAGCCCGGGGAGGTTCAGGGGGGGTCCGAAGAGGTTTAGGGGGGTCCGGGGTGGTTTGGGGGGTCCCGGGGAGGTTTAAGAAGGTTCAAGGGGTTTAGGGGGGTCCGAAGAGGTTTAGGGGGATTCGGGGGGGTCACTAACGCGCCGCCCCCCCCCCCCCCCCAGGTTCATGTGCGCCCACCTGCCCAACCAGGTGCTGGAGAGCATCAGCCTGATCGACACCCCCGGGATCCTGTCGGGGGCCAAACAGCGCGTGAGCCGCGGTGAGGGGGGGCCCGACCCCCCCCCGGAACGGGGAACCCCCCCCGGGGGGCCCCAGTGTCCCCCACCCCCCCCCGGAACGGGGAACCCCCCCCAGTGTCCCCCAATTCACCCCAGGAACAGGGAACCCCCCCCCAGTGTCCCCAGTGTCTCCCAATCCCCCCCGGGAATGGGGACCCCCCCCCCCCCCGGGCTGGGGGAGCATGGGGGGGACCCCCAGGAATTATGGGGGGGGGACAAAGTGTAATGGGGTGCAAAGGTGGGGGCAGAGTGAAATGGGGGGTGCAAAGGGAAGGGGGTGCCGGGGGGGTCACACAATATATATGGGTGTCGGGGGGGGTCGCACACTGTATGGGGGGGTCACACACTGTATGGGGTGTCGGGGGGGTCACACACTGTATGGGGGGGTCACACGATGTATATGGGGTGTCAGGTGGGGGGTCACACTCTCAATACATGGGGTGTCGGGGGGGTCACACGCTGTATGGGGGGGGTCACACGCTGTCTGGGGGGTCAGGGGGGGTTGCACAACCCCAGGGGTGGTGCCCGGGGTGGGGCGGAGCGGGGGGGCCCGGGGGGGGGCCCTTTGCCAGCTCCGGGTGCCAAGTGGCGCAAGAGCCGCTGCCAAGGGCGGGGCCCCCCCGCCCCCCCAGCCAGCAATGGGGGTTCCCGTGGGGGGGGGTGGGGCAGCCGGTAGCCCCCCCCCCTTTCCGGAGATGGGGGGGCTGCCAAGTTTCCAGGCCGGGCTGGGCCCCCCCCGCCCCCCTTTTCCTTCCCCACCCCAAAAGCTGCGGCCGCTGCCAAAAGTGCTGGGGGTGGGGGGGGGACCCCCCCGAGCGGGGGGGCTGGGAAAGGGGGGGCTGGGAAAAAAGGGGGGGGGCCGGAATAGGGGGGTTAGGGCTGGGAAAAGGGGGTTCGGGGGTGGGAAAAGGGGGGGTCGGGGTCAAATTCCCGGGTGGGCGCTCCCTGAGGTGTGAATGGGGGGGCGCGGGGTCAAGGGCGGGTCAAGGTCAAGGTCAAGGGCAGGGCCGGAGGGACCTTTCCCAGGACTTGCAGCTTTTGCCTTTTTTGGTGCTTTTTTTCTGGCTCTCGGGGCCTCCGGCCGCGGGGGGGGAGGGGGGGAGCGGAGCCGGTTTAGGGCTGAGTTTAGAGCTGGGATTAGGGCTGAGAAGGGGGGGTTGGGCTTAGGGTTAGGATTAGGTCTGGGGTTGAGATTGAGGTGGGTTTGGGGTTAGGGTGGGGTTTAGGCTTGAGATCAGGGTTGGGGTTTAGGTTGGGATTACAGTTGAGGTTAAATTTGGGTTTAGGGTTGAGATTAGGGTTGGGGTTTAGGTCAGGATTAAGGTTGGGTTCAGGCTGGCCTTTAGGCTGGGATTAGGGTTGGGGTTTAGGCCAGGATTAGGATTGAGTTCAGGCTGGGGTTCAGGCTGGGATTAGGGTAGTGTTCAGGTTGGGCTTCAGGCTGGGATTAGGGTTTGGTTTAGGCTGGGATTAGGGTTCGGTTCAGGCTGGGCTTTAGGCTGGGATTAGAGTTTGGTTCAGGCTGGGTTTAGGGTTTGGTTCAGGCTGGAATCAGTGTTGTGTTCAAGATGTACTTTAGGCTGGAATTAGGGTTGTGTTCAGGCTGTACTTTAGGCTGGGCTTAGTGCCGCCTTCAGCCCCACGTCCATTCCCAGCTTCCCCTCCCCACACCCCAAGACCCCCAGAACCCCCTAATACCCCCCAGAACCCCCCCAGGACCTCCCCAAGATCCCCACAGAACCCCCTCAAGACCCCCCCAGGATACCCCCATACCCCCCCAGGATACCCCCAAGACCCCCCAGGATACCCCACTACCCCCCAGGATCCCCCCAGAATCTCCCCAGGACCCCCCCAGAACCCCCACAAGACCACCCAGGATTGCCCCAGGACCCCCCCAAGACCCCCCAGGACCCCTCAAGACCCCCCAGGATCCTCCCAGGACTCCCCAAACCCCCCAAGACCCCCCAGTACCCCCCAGCATCCCCTCAAGATCCCCCCAGGAACCCCCCAGAATCCCCCAAGACCCCCCAGGACACCCCCAGAACCCCCCAAGACCCCCCCAGTACCCCCCAGCATCCCCTCAAGATCCCCCCACGAACCCCCCTGACCCCCCAGAACCCCCCAAGACCCCCCCCAGACCCCCCCAGGACCCCCTCAAGACCCCCCAGGACCCCCCAGGATCCCCCCTGAATCCCTCAGAACCCCCCAAGACCCCCCCAGTACCCCCCAGCATCCCCTCAAGATCCCCCCAGGAACCCCCCTGACCCCCCAGAACCCCCCAAGACCCCCCCCAGACCCCCCCAGGACCCCCTCAAGACCCCCCAGGACCCCCCAGGATCCCCCCTGAACCCCTCAGAACCCCCCAAGACCCCCCCAGTACCCCCCAGCATCCCCTCAAGATCCCCCCAGGAACCCCCCTGACCCCCAAGACCCCCCCCAGACCCCCCCAGGACCCCCTCAAGACCCCCCAGGACCCCCCAGGATCCCCCCTGAACCCCTCAGAACCCCCCAAGACCCCCCCAGTACCGCCCAGAATCCCCTCAAGATCCCCCCAGGAACCCCCCAGAACCACCCAGGACCCCCCAGGACCCCCCAAATCCCCCAAGACCGCCCCCAACCCCCCCATTTCCCTTCCCCCCCCCCCCAGGCTACGACTTCCCGGCCGTGCTGCAGTGGTTCGCGGAGCGCGTGGACCTGATCATCCTGCTGTTCGACGCGCACAAGCTGGAGATCTCGGACGAGCTGGGCGAGGCCATCGGGGCGCTGCGGGGCCACGAGGACAAGGTGCGCGTGGTGCTCAACAAGGCGGACGCGGTGGAGACGCAGCAGCTGATGCGGGTGTACGGGGCGCTGATGTGGGCGCTGGGCAAGGCGTTCGGCACCCCCGAGGTGCTGCGCGTCTTCATCGGCTCCTTCTGGGCCGAGCCGCTGCTGGTGGCCGAGAACCGGCGGCTGTTCGAGCTGGAGGAGCAGGACCTGTTCCAGGACATCCAGAACCTGCCGCGCCACGCCGCGCTGCGCAAGCTCAACGACCTGGTCAAGAGGGCGCGCCTCGTTAGGGTGAGTGAGTCGGGATCATTAGTGTGAGTGCGGCTCGGTAGGGTGAGTGAGTGGGGATCGTTAGGGTGAGTGCGGCTCGGTAGGGTGAGCGTGGTTCGTTAGGGTGAGCGTGGTTCGTTAGGGTGAGCGTGGTTTATTAGGGTGAGTGTGGTTTATTAGGGTGAGCACAATTCATTAGGGTGAGTGTGGTTCATTAGGGTGAGCACAATTCATTAGGGTGAGTGGGGCTCATTAGGGTGAGTGGGGCTCATTAGGGTGAGTGGGGCTCATTAGGGTGAGTGGGGCTCATTAGGGTGAGCACAATTCATCAGGGTGAGTGTGGTTCATCAGGGTGAGTGTGGTTCATTAGGGTGAGTGTGGTTTATTAGGGCCAGTGTGGTTTATTAGGGTGAGTGGGGCTCATTAGGGTGAGCACAATTCATTAGGCTGAGCGTGGTTCATTAGGGTGAGTGGGGTTCATTAGGGTGAGTGTGGTTCATTAGGGTGAGTGCGGTTCATTAGGGTGAGTGGGGCTCGTTAGGCTGAGCGTGGTTCATTAGGGTGAGGGCTCATTGGCGTCAGCACAGATGGTGGGGGGAACGGGGATGGGGCAACAAGAGCGAACTTGGGGCTCTGTGATGGGGACGAGGGGACACCAGGAGAACTTGGGGTCCTGTGATGGGGATGAGGGGACACCGGGAGAACTTGGGGTGCTGTGATGGGGACACCGGGAGAACTTGGGGTCCTGTGATGGGGACACCAGGAGAACTTGGGGTCCTGTGATGGGGACACTGGGGGGACAAGAGGGCATGTGGGGTGCTGTGATGGGGACACCAGGAGAACTTGGGGTGCTGTGATGGGGATGAGGGGACACCGGGAGAACTTGGGGCTCTGTGATGGGGACACCAGGAGAACTTGGGGCTCTGTGATGGGGACACCAGGAGAACTTGGGGTGCTGTGATGGGGATGAGGGGACACCAGGAGAACTTGGGGTCCTGTGATGGGGACACTGGGGGGACAAGAGGGCATGTGGGGTGCTGTGATGGGGACACCAGGAGAACTTGGGGCTCTGTGATGGGGACACCAGGAGAACTTGGGGCTCTGTGATGGGGACGAGGGGACACCAGGAGAACTTGGGGTGCTGTGATGGGGACACCAGGAGAACTTGGGGCTCTGTGATGGGGACGAGGGGACACCAGGAGAACTTGGGGTGCTGTGATGGGGACACCAGGAGAACTTGGGGTGCTGTGATGGGGATGAGGGGACACCAGGAGAACTTGGGGTCCTGTGATGGGGACACCAGGAGAACTTGGGGTGCTGTGATGGGGACACCAGGAGAACTTGGGGTGCTGTGATGGGGATGAGGGGACACCAGGAGAACTTGGGGCTCTGTGATGGGGACACCAGGAGAACTTGGGGTCCTGTGATGGGGACACTGGGGGGACAAGAGGGCATGTGGGGTGCTGTGATGGGGACACCAGGAGAACTTGGGGCTCTTCATGGCTCCAATGGGGACACTGGGGGAACTTGGGGTGCTGTGATGGGGACACCAGGGCTCTTGGGGTTCTGTGATGGGGACAAGAGGACACCGGGAGAATTTGGGATCCCGTGATGGGGACACCAGGAGAATTGGGGTTCTCCATGGCTCCAATGGGGACAAGGGGACCCCGGGGGAACTCGGGGCTCTCCATGGGGACAAGGGGACCCCGGGGGAACTCGGGGTTCTCCATGGGGACGAGGGGACACTGGAGGGGACTTGGGGTTCTCCATGGCTCCAATGGGGACAAGGGGACCCCGGGGGAACTCGGGGTTCTCCATGGGGACGAGGGGACCCCGCCGGCCCATGAGAAGGGGCGGCCGATGCTTTGGGGTCCCCGGGAGGTGGCTCAGGGGTCCCCCAGCAGCGGCCCCATTGCCACGGGGGACGTCACCGTGTCCCCCCCGTCCTGTGCCTGCTTTCCTCGTTAATGGTTTCCCGTGAGGTAACCCTTCCGCCCTCTAATTACAGAGCAATTAATGCCCCCCCTCCCCGTCAGGTGCCCCCTGTGCCCAGAGCCGGGGGGGGGCGGTTTGGGGCGGGGGGGCGGGTGAGCCCCCCCATGGCCGAGCCCGTGGCCCCGAGGCCAGGGGGCGGGGGGGCTGGTTTATTCTCTTACTCCCCGGTTCCTTCTCCCCCCCCCCCGTCCCGTGTCCCCCCCCGGCGGCCTTATCGCATCCGGCCCTTTGTGCCCAGCGTCCGCTGCCACACGGACACGGGACACGGGACACGGGACAGGGACATGGGACATGGACACGGGACATGGGACAGGGACAGGGGACATGGGACAGGGGACAGGGACACGGGACATGGGACACAAGACATGGGACATGGACACGGGACACAGGACCCAGGTGTCTGGGAGGGGACTCAGGTGTCCAGGAAGGGACGCAGGTGTGCAGGAGGGGACCCAGGCGTCCGGGAGGGGACCCAGGTGTGCGGGAGGGACCCAGGTGTGCAGGAGGGACCCAGGTGTGCGGGAGGGAGCCAGGCGTGCGGGAGGGGACCCAGGAGTCCGGGAGGGGACCCAGGCATCCAGGGGCGGACCCAGGAGTGGACCCAGGCGTCCGGGTGGGGACCCAGGCGTCCGGGTGGGGACCCAGGCGTCCAGGAGTGGACCCAGGCGTCCAGGAGGGACCCAGGCGTCTGGGAGGGACCCAGGCGTCCGGGAGGGACCCAGGCGTCCGGGAGGGGACCCAGGTGTCTTGGAGGGGACCCAGGCGTCCGGGAGGGACCCAGGCGTGCGGGAGGGGACCCAGGCATCCGGGAGGGCACTCAGGTGTCCAGGGGGGGACCCAGGAGTGGACCCAGGCGCACGGGAGGGACCCAGGCGCACGGGAGGGACCCAGGCGTGCGGGAGGGACCCAGGTGTGCGGGAGGGGACCCAGGCGTCCGGGAGGGGACCCAGGTGTCTGGGAGGGACCCAGGCGTCCGGGAGGGGACCCAGGTGTCCAGGAGGGACCCAGGCGTCCGGGAGTGGACCCAGGCGTCCGGGAGGGACCCAGGCGTCCGGGAGGGACCCAGGCGTCCGGGAGGGACCCATGCGCGGCTCGCTGCCGCAGGTGCACGCGCACATCGTGGGGCGGCTGCGCAAGGAGATGCCGTCGGTGTTCGGGAAGGAGCACAAGAAGAAGCAGCTGATCCAGAAGCTGCCGCTGCTGTTCGCGCGGATCCAGCTGGAGCAGCACATCCCGCCCGGGGACTTCCCCGACTGCGCCCGCATGCAGGTGCGCTGAGCCCCAGTGGGGGAGCGGGGTGCTGAGCCCTCATTGGGGGGGCTGGGGGTGCTGAGCCCCAGTGGGGGAGCGGGGTGCTGAGCCCCCACTGGGGGGGCTGGGGGGGGGCTGAGCCCTGGATTGGGGGGCTGGGGGGGGCTGAGCCCTGGATTGGGGGGGCTGAGCCCCGGGATGGGGGATCTGAGGGGGTCTGGGGGTGCCCCCGTGGCGCCATCCCACCCATGGCGCCACTGAGCCCATGTCACGATCCCGCCCCATGTCACGATCCTGTCCCCATGTCACGATCCCCCCCATGTCACGATCCCCCCCATGTCACGATCCCGCCCCATGTCACGATCCTGTCCCATGTCACGATCCCCCCCATGTCACGATCCCCCCCATGTCACGATCCCGCCCCATGTCACGATCCTGTCCCATGTCACGATCCCCCCATGTCACGATCCCCCCATGTCACGATCCCGCCCCATGTCACGATCCTGTCCCATGTCACGATCCCCCCCATGTCACGATCCCGCCCCATGTCACGATCCTGTCCCATGTCACGATCCTGTCCCATGTCACGATCCTGCCCCATGTCACGATCCTGCCCCATGTCACGATCCCGCCCCATGTCACGATCCTGTCCCATGTCACGATCCCGCCCCATGTCACGATCCCGCCCCATGTCACGATCCCCCCCATGTCACGATCCTGTCCCATGTCACGATCCTGTCCCATGTCACGATCCCCCCCATGTCACGATCCCCCCCATGTCACGATCCTGTCCCATGTCACGATCCCCCCCATGTCACGATCCCCCCCATGTCACGATCCTGCCCCATGTCACGATCCCCCCATGTCGCTCTCCCCCCAGGAGCTGCTGCTGGCGCAGGACCTGTCGCGCCTGCCCCATGTCACGATCCCCCCATGTCACGATCCCCCCATGTCACGATCCCCCCCATGTCACGATCCTGTCCCCATGTCACGATCCTGTCCCCATGTCACGATCCCCCGCCCCATGTCACGATCCCCCCCATGTCACGATCCTGTCCCCATGTCACGATCCCCCGCCCCATGTCACGATCCCCCCCATGTCACGATCCCGCCCCATGTCACGATCCTGTCCCCATGTCGCTCTCCCCCCGCAGGAGCTGCTGCTGGCGCAGGACCTGTCGCGCCTGCCCCATGTCACGATCCCCCCCATGTCACGATCCCGCCCCATGTCACGATCCTGTCCCCATGTCGCTCTCCCCCCGCAGGAGCTGCTGCTGGCGCAGGACCTGTCGCGCCTGCCCGCGCTGCGGCCGCGGCTGCTGGAGGCGCTGGACGAGCTGCTCTCGGCCGACATCGCGGCGCTGATGCCGCTGCTGCGGCAGGAGGAGCGCGGCGCGCCCGACGCCCCCGTGCAGGGCGGCGCGTTCGACGGCGCCCGCCTGGGCCCGTTCGCCGCCACCGACCAGGACGAGGAGGAGGCGGCGGGCGCCGAGGAGGAGGAGGACGAGTGGGTGGTGACGAAGGACAAGGCCAAGTACGACGAGATCTTCTACGGGCTGGCGCCGCTGGGCGGGAAGCTGAGCGGGCGGCGGGCGCGGGGCTGGATGGTGAGCAGCAACCTGCCCAGCTCGGTGCTGGGCCGCATCTGGCAGCTCAGCGACGTGGACCGCGACGGGATGCTGGACGCCGAGGAGTTCGCGCTGGCCGGGCACCTCATCGGCGCCAAGCTGGAGGGGAGGGGGCTGCCCGCCGACCTGCCCCCCCGCCTGGTGCCGCCGTCCAAGCGACGGCACAAGGGCTCGGCGGAGTGAGGAGCGCGACGGGGGGGGGCAGGGACACCCATCGACAGACACCCCCGGGACCACCCATCGAGCAGAGACACCCACTGGACCCCCCATCGAGCAGAGACACCCACTGGGACCCCCATCGACAGACACCCCCGGGACCACCCATCGAGCAGGGAACCCCCCGGATGGAGACACCCCCCCCATCGAGCAGAGACACCCCACCCGGGACCCCCCAATCGAGCAGAGACACCCCCTGGGACGCCCCATCGAGAAGAAACAGCCACTGGGACCCCCCATCGAGCAGAAGGGACCCCCCCCGTCGAGCAGAGACACCCCCCGGGACCCCCCATCGAGCAGAAGGGACCCCCCATCGAGCAGAGACACCCCCCGGGACCCCCCATCGAGCAGAAACAACCCCCCCAGACCCTCCATCGAACAGGGAACCCCCAAGCAGAAACAACCCCCCCATCGAGCAGAGACACCCCCGAGGACCCCCCCCGAAGAACAGACACCCCCTCGGGGACACCCCATCGAGCAGGGAACCCCCAGAAAGAGACAACCCCCCCGCCCGGGGACCCCCATCGAGCAGGGAACCCCCAGAAAGAGAAACACCCCCCCGGGGACCCCCCATCGAGCAGGGAACCCCCAGGCAGAGAAACACCCCCCCGCACAAGGGGGTTCCCCACCCCAATAAAGGACGATGCGGCTGATGGAGACACCGTGGTTGTGGCGTTTGGGAACAGGGCGGGTTGGGAAAGCGTGGGGCGAGGGAGGTGAGTGTGCAAGGGGGGGGGGGGGGTGTGCAAGGGGGTACGTGCAAGAAACGCCCCCCCCCCCGTTGGATAGCGCCCTTCCCAAGATGGCGCTGCGCCGTTCCCTACATGGCGGCCTCGCCCTTCCCAAGATGGCGGCTGCACCTTTCCCTACATGGCGGCCTCGCCCTTCCCAAGATGGCTGCCTCGCCCTTCCCAAGATGGCGGCTCCGCCCTTCCCAAAATGGCGGCTGCACCTTTCCCTAGATGGCGGCCTCGCCCCTCCCAAGATGGCGGCTCCACCTTCCCCGCCCTCCCCAAGATGGCGTCCGGAAGCGGTCGCGCCGCACTTCCGGCCTGCCCCCCAGCGTGGCCTTCCTTTCCACCATGGCGGCGGCCGCGGGCTCCCCGTCGTTCCTGGGCCTGGGCCCCGGCTCCCGCGATCCCGCCGCCGCCCGCCGCCGCCCCCGCGGGCCCCGCAACCGCAAGAAGGGCTGGAAGCGCTGGGCCCGGCCCCGAGGCGCGGCTGGGCCGCGAGATCGGCGATTTCCTGGAGGACGTGGCGCTGCAGCAGCGGGCGGCCGGGGTGAGGGGGGCGGGCGGGGGCACCCCATTGGTTTTTTGGGGGGGGGGGATACACTTGGGCCCCCCCCCCGGGGTGACACGGTGGGCTCGTCCGCAGGGGGCTGATCGCGGAGCAGCCGGACGAGGGGCTGTTCTTCCTGGACACGGGCGACGCCGAGAAGGGTGAGCGGCTCAATTTGGGGAGGGGGGACACAGGAGGGACCCCCGGGGGGCACCACCCCCCCCCTTCCCCTCATTGTTTGGGGTGGGGTCAATTTGGGGGGGGGGACACAGGGAGGGACCCCCGGGGGGCACCACCCCCCCCCTTCCCTCATTGTTTGGGGGTGGGGTCAATTGGGGGGGGGGGGGACAGGAGGGACCCCCGGGGGCACCACCCCCCCCTTCCCCTCATTGTTTGGGGTGGGGTCAATTTGGGGGGGGGACACAGGAGGGGACCCCCGGGGGGCACCACCCCCCCCTTCCCCTCATTGTTTGGGGGTGGGGTCAATTTGGGGGGGGGGGGACAGGAGGGAGCCCCGGGGGGCACCACCCCCCCCCTTCCCCTCATTGTTTGGGGGTGGGGTCAATTTGGGGGGGGGGGACACACAGGAGGGACCCCCGGGGGGCACCACCACCCCCCTTCCCCTCATTGTTTGGGGTGGGGTCAATTTGGGGGGGGGGGACACAGGAGGGACCCCCGGGGGGCACCAGCCCCCCCCCCTTCCCCTCATTGTTTGGGGTGGGGTCAATTTGGGGGGGGGACGACACAGGAGGGACCCCCGGGGGGCACCAGCCCCCCCTTCCCCTCATTGTTTGGGGTGGGGTCAATTTGGGGGGGGGACACAGGAGGGACCCCCGGGGGGCACCACCCCCCCCCTTCCCCTCATTGTTTGGGGTGGGGTCAATTTGGGGGGGGGGGACACACAGGAGGGACCCCCGGGGGGCACCACCCCCCCCCTTCCCCTCATTGTTTGGGGGTGGGGTCAATTTGGGGGGGGGGGGACACACAAGAGGGACCCCCGGGGGGCACCACCCCCCCCCTTCCCCTCATTGTTTGGGGTGGGATCAATTTGGGGGGCGGGGGGGACAGGAGGGACCCCCGGGGGGCACCACCCCCCCCCTTCCCCTCATTGTTTGGGGGTGGGGTCAATTTGGGGGGGGGGGACACAGGAGGGACCCCCGGGGGGCACCACCCCCCTGTTCCCCTCGTTATTTGGGGGTGACGCGTGTGCCCCCCCCAGACCGGCGGCTGAACAAGGGGAGGGAGAAGCCGCTGCACGTGGACCTGGTGCTGCAGCCCGACTCCAAGGTGCCGCCCCCCAAAGAGTGAGTATGGGGGGGACACGGGGGGGTGACACACGGGGGGGGCTGACCCCCCCGCAGCATTCTGGCCCACCAGGTCCCCAACGGGCGCAAGGAGCGGCGGCGGCGCCAATTTTGGGAGAAACGCGCCGAAAAGGGGGTTCTGCCCCGCGCCGAGCGGCGCCTGCGCGCGCGGCTGCAGCGGGGGGCGCCCCCCCCGCGCCGAACCCCCGAAACGGGCCGCTCGGACCCCCAAAGGGGCTTCTACGACATCTGGGCCGCCGATAGTAAGTTGGGGGGGTCCCGCGGGGGTTGGGGGGGTCGGCGTGTCCCCCCCGCGGTGACGCCGGTGTCCCCGCAGGCCCCCTGGAGCGGGCGCTGGAGGGGCAGGACGGCTGGTTCCTGCAGCAAACCAAGAAGCAGAGGGTGAAGGTGAGGATTTGGGGAGGGGGGGGGGCTCTGTGCGCCCCCCCCGGCCCTGCGTGACCCCCCCGTTCTGTGCCCCCCCCGCAGCGCCCCGGCAGGCTGGGGGCGAAGCCGTCGCAGGTCCCCGCCGTGGAGGTGATCGCCGCCGGCGGCTCCTACAACCCCACCTTTGAGGACCACCAGGTTTCTTTGGGGGGGTGTGAGTGTGGGGTGACCCCCCCCCCACCCCATGGCCGATTTGGGGGTGACGGGGGGCGTGTCCCCCCCCAGGCGCTGCTGCTGCAGGCGCACGAGGTGGAGCTGAGGAAGAAGAGGGCGGAGGACAAGGTGGAGCGGCAGCTGCGGATCCCGGCCGGCACTCAGCTCCCCACCGCGGTGAGACCCCCCCCGACCCACGGCGCTGCGCGGGGGGGGGCACAGGAGGGGGTCCCTTCCCCAATTGGGGCGCTGACCCCCCCTCCTCGCCCCCCCCCCCCCAGGAGACAGTTTTCCAGGAGCAGTGCGAGGGGCTGCTGGAGGAGTCGGGGGACGAGGGGGACGGGGACGGGGACGCGGTGGCACCGGCGGAGCCGCAGGACGCCCCGGTAACGGCGCCGCGGCGGGAGAAGAAGACGGAGCAGCAGCGGCGGCGGGAGAAGGAAGCGCGAGCTCTGGTGAGGGGGGGCTGCCGGTGCCATGCTGGCCCTGACGTGGTGTGCCAGTGCCGTGCCGGTGCCATGCTGGCCCTGGCATGGTGTGCCAGTGCCGTGCCGGTGCCGTGCTGGCCCTGACATGGTGTGCCAGTGCCGTGCCGGTGCCATGCTGGCCCTGGCATGGTGTGCCAGTACCGTGCCGGTGCCATGCTGGCCCTGGCATGGTGTGCCAGTGCCGTGCCGGTGCCGTGCTGGCCCTGACATGGTGTGCCAGTGCCGTGCCGGTGCCATGCTGGCCCTGACATGGTGTGCCAGTGCCGTGCCAGCCCTGACACAGCATGCCGGTGCCGTGCTGGTGCCATGCCGGTGCTGTGCCGGTGCCATGCCAGCTCTGACAGAGTGTGCCGGTGCCGTGCCGGTGCCTTGCCAGCCCTGACACGGTGTGCCGGTGCTGTGCCGGTGCTGTGCCGGCCCTGACATGGTGTGCCAGTGCCATGCTGGTGCCTTGCCAGCCCTGATGCGGCGTGCCGTTGCCATGCCGGCCCTGGCCCAGCGTGCCGGTGCCGTGCCGGTGCCTTGCCAGCCCTGACATGGTGTGCCGGTGCCATGCCGGTGCCGTGCCAGCCCTGACGTGGTGTGCCGGTGCTATGCCTGCCCTGACGCGGTGTGCCGGTGCCGTGCCGGTGCCGTGCCAGCCCTGACGCGGTGTGCCGGTGCTATGCCTGCCCTGACGCGGTGTGCCGGTGCCATGCCGGTGCCGTGCCAGCCCTGACGCGGTGTGCCGGTGCTATGCCTGCCCTGACGCGGTGTGCCGGTGCCGTGCTGGCCCTGACGCGGTGTGCCGGTGCCGTGCCGCCCCTGACGCGGCGTTTCCCCCCAGGAGGCCCAGCAGCGCCGGGAGAAGGCGGCGCGGTGCCGGCGGCAGCAGCTGTTCCGCCTGCGCTCGCTGCGGCAGCAGCTGCGGCGCTGGGACGAGGAGCTGCTGCGGCGCCGGCAGTTGCGCTTGGCCAAGCGCCGCGCCAAGGACGCGCTGCCCCGGCGCCTGGGACCCCTCAAGTGAGTTTTGGGGGTTTTGGGGGTGCTGCAGGGTCCCCCCCAAACCCCCTTTGACCCCCTGAACCCCCCAGGTACGAGGAGCCCAGCCTGGAGGTGCAGCTGAGCGACGAGCTGGCCGAGTCCCTGCGCACCCTCAAGGTGGGGCACCATTTTGGGGGGGTCCTCATGCTTTTGGGGGGGGTCCCCACCCTTTTGGGGGGGGAACCTCACCCTGGGAGGGGCTGGCACCCCATGATGAGACCCATCCTTGCGCTAGGAGGATTCACAGCCCCCCCGGGCTGGGAATGTGAAGGTTTTTGGGGTCCCGGGGCCTCGCCGTGTAGGCGGGGGTCTGGGTGCTGAGGGTGCTTTGTGGGGGGGTGCTGGGTGAAACCACCCCCCAAATTTGGTTGGGGGATGGGGGAGTGTACCCCGCACCCCCTCAATGTCCCCTCTTTGGTGTCCCCCCCGTTTCAGCCCGAGGGCAGTGTCCTGCGCGACCGCTTCAAGAGCCTGCAGAAGAGGAGCCTGATTGAGCCGCGGGAGAGGGCCAAGTGGGTTTTGGGGGTCCGGGGGGGCTTAGGGGTCCGGGAGGGGGCAGTTTGGGGGGGCTGGATTTTTGACCCCCTCCCTCCCATCTCTCGCCAGGTTCAAGAGGAGATATCGCCAGAAATACGTGGAGAAAAGAGCCTTCCGGGAAGTGACGTGAGTGGGGGGCACCGTGGGGCTGGGCCCCCCCCCAGGGTGCCCCCCCTGAGCGACCGCTCTCCCTTGCAGGTTGTAACCGCGGATCCTGCCCCCCCCCAGCGCCACAGCCCAATAAAACCATTTGCACCCGCGCCACCTCCTGCAGTTCTGTACTGGGGGGGCTGGGGCGGGGATGCTGGCGTGCGTCCCCCCCCGGGGGGGCCAGGACAGATGGCACCAGGCTCAGCCCCTTTCCCTTCTTTAGAGCTATTACAGAGCGGATTAGAGGCTGCAAATCCAGGGGGGGCCCCCCCGCTGCACTTGGCGGGGGGGGGGGTTGCCCAGAAACACCCCCAAACCCACCACGTAGAGCTCAGCACTCAACCCTCCAACCCGTTTATTTACATCTCGGGGGGGCTCTGCCCCCCCACAACCCCTCTGACAAACAAATAACCCCCACACGCGCTGCGCTCCCCCCCCGGCGGGGTCGTGGGCCCCCCCACTCCCCGCTTGCACCATGATGAGGTCGATCGACGCCAAAACTCGGCGTCAGCCCTTGCGGCGAATCGGGGTGGCGGGGACGCACCCCGGGGATTTTTGGAGGTGGGGGGCAGCACCGTTGCCCCCCCACACTTTCGGGGGGGGGTCTCAGACGTAAGCGGACTCGCTGGACTGCGTCCGGCCCAGCGCCGGGGGGGGGACGGGGGGAGAAAGGTCCTTTTTCCGCACCTCCACCAGCGACTTGCGCCGCGCCTGCACCCCGCGCACCGCGGCCTTGACCTTGCGCCAGCCCAGGTGGTTGAGCTCGGCCAGGTTGAGCAAGACGCAAACGCCGCTGACGGCGAACATGAACACCAGGAAAACCGTCTTCTCGGTGGGGCGCGACACGTAGCACTCCACCTCCTTGACGCACGGGTAGCGGTCGCACTCAAAAATAGCCGGGACGTTGAAGCCGTAGAGGAAATACTGCCCGGCCAGGAAACCGATCTCCAGAGCGTTCCGGAAAACCACCTGGATGACGTAGAAGCGGGAGATCCCCTCTTGGCGCTTGGCTTTGGAGCTGCGGGGGGCGCGCGGGAGGGGCCCGGGCAGCTCCTTGGCCTCCAGGCAGTCGGGTTCCTCCTTGGCGCCGCCGTCGGGGCCGGGCGCCAGCGCCCCGTTGATGGGTTTGGCTCTCTTGGCGTCGCGGTCCAGCAGCGGGTAGAGGAAGGAGTAGCGGCGCTCGCGCTGCTTGGCCGACTGGTGCACCGAGTAGGTGATGAAGCAGAGGCTGGGGGTGCAGACCAGGATGATCTGGAAGACCCAGTAGCGGATGTGGGAGATGGGGAAGGCTTTGTCGTAGCAGGCCTGGTTGCAGCCCGGCTGCAGCGTGTTGCACATGAACATGGTCTGCTCGTCCTCGTACACCGTCTCGCCCACGATGGCCACGATGAGGATGCGGAAGATCACCACCACCGTCAGCAGGATCCTGGGAGGGAGGAGGCGTGGGCACGCGGCTCCTACCTGCACCCAGGCACGTCGCTTGGACGTGGACACGTGGGTCCTTCTTGGGCCCAGGTGTGTGGGTTGAACCCGGAGACCTGGGTCCTACCTGGACCCAGACAGGTGGGTTAGACCTGGTCCTACCTAGACCTGGACATGCAGGTCCTACCTGGACCCAGACACATGGGTTGGACATTGAGATGTGGGTCCTACCTGGACCCAGACATGTGTTGGACATGGATATGTGGGTCCTTCTTGGACCCAGATGTGTGGGTTGAACTCGGAGACCTGGGTCCTACCTGGACCCAGACAGGTGGGTTAGACCTGGTCCTACCTGGACCTGGACATGCAGGTTCTACCTGGACCCAGACAGGTGGGTTAGACCTGGTCCTACCTAGACCTGGACATGCAGGTTCTACCTGGACCCAGACAGGTGGGTTAGACCTGGTCCTACCTAGACCTGGACATGCAGGTCCTACCTGGACCCAGACAGGTGGGTTAGACCTGGTCCTACCTAGACCTGGACATGCAGGTCCTACCTGGACACGTGGGTTAGACCTGGTCCTACCTGGACCTGGACATGCAGGTCCTACCTGGACCCAGACAGGTGGGTTAGACCTGGTCCTACCTAGACCTGGACATGCAGGTCCTACCTGGACACAGACACATGGGTTGGACATGGATATGTGGGTCCTTCTTGGGCCCAGATGTGTGGGTTGAACATTGAGACCTGGGTCCTACCTGGACCCAGATATGTGGGTTAGACCTGGACCTACCTGGACCTGGACAGGTGTTTGGACCTGGATACATCTAACCCAGAGATGTGGGTCCTACCTGGACACGTGGGGTGGGCCTGGACCCCCTAGTCCCACCTGGCCCCCCAGGTGCTTCCCAGCCCCATGTCCCCACGTGCCACCGTCCCTGACCTTGACCTGTCCCCATGGCCACGGGTACCCGTTGATGCTCATCCCCTGGTGCCATGGCTGCAGGCTTGGGGACATGGGGTGCAGGTTTGGGGGACATGGGGTGCAGGTTTGGGGACACAGCTGAAGGTTTTGAGGGACAAGGGGTGCAGGTTTGGGGACATGGGGTGCAGGTGTGGGGAACAGGGGGTGCAGGTTTGGGGAGACGGGGTGCAGGTTTGGGGACATGGGGTGCAGGTGTGGGGAACAGGGGGTGCAGGTTTGGGGACACAGGATGCAGGTTTGGGGACATGGGGTGCAGGTGTGAGGAACAGGGGGTGCAGGTTTGGGGACATGGGGTGCTGGTTTGGGGCCACGGCTGCATGCGAGGACCCCCCTTGGAACCGCCCCAGCCCCGGGCTGTGCCTGTCCCCACGCTGTCCCTTGTCCTGAGTGTCCCCGTAGTCACAGCTGTCACCTACTGCCAGCGGGGAGGTGACAGCAGGGAGGTGACAGCGGGTCCCTCTGCCACCCCCACCCCCGGGCCACCTCCCAGCCTCTTGCCGGGGGGGGGGGCGGGTTGTCCCGCTGTCACCCCGCGGGTGACACGACACCCCTGCCGCCCCCCCCACGGGCATCTGCTGCCCCCGGGAGGGGCCGGGGGGTGCGGCGGTGACCCAGGGGGCCCGGGGGGCGATGTGGGGGGTCCCGTGGGGGGGTCCGCTGACCCGTGGGGGGCCCCGGTGTCCCCCCCCCGCGCCGCGTGGGCTGACCTGCCGATCATGGTGGAGTGCTGCTGCACCGCCGCCTCCAGCAGCCGCTCCAGGATGGTCCATTCGCCCATCGCTCCGGGACCGGGGGGCGCCGGCCCGGGCCCCCCCGCGCCCCGCCGGGCCCCCCCCGCTCAGCGCCGCCGCCTCATCCCCGCCGCAGCCGCCGCTGCCGCCGCCGCCGCGCCCGGGAGCGCCGAGCGCGGCCCCGGCTGAGCGGCCCCGGCTGCGCGCGGCCCCGCGGGAGCGCGCGGGGCGGCGGGAGCGCGCGGGGCCGTCCCGCTAACGGCGGCGCGGGGGGGCGGCGACGCACGGGTTGTACTGGGAGGGGGCGCTGGTTATACTGGGGAAGGCGCTGGTTATTCTGCTGGGGGATGCACCGGTTATCCTGGTGCGATGCGCTGGTTATACTGGGGAGGATGCAGTGGTCATACTGGTGGGATGCACTGGTTATACTGGGAGGGGTGCAAAGCTTACAATGATGGGATGCACTGGTTATACTGGGGGGAAAGCACTCATTATACTGCGGGATGCTCTGGTTATACTGGGGAGGTTGCACTGTATTTAACGGGGGATGCAGTGGTTATACTGGTGGAGGATACACTGGTTATTCTGGGGCGGGAAACACTGGTTATACTGGGCGGGGGGAATGCACTCGTTATACTGGGGGATGTGCTGGTTATACTGGGGGGATGCACTGGTAAATACTGGGGGATATCCTGGTGGGATGCACTGGTTTTACTGGGAGGGTGCACTGGTTATTCTGGGGGGGGGAACACTGGTTATTCTGGCGGTGGATACACTGGTTATACTGGCAGGATGCACTGGTTATACTGGTAGGCTGCACTGGTTATACTGGGAGGGATGCAAAGGTTACAATGATGCGGTGCACTGGTTATACTGGCGTGGGTGGGAATAGCGTAGGAATTAGTGGGGTGGGAGGGGCCTGCCCGGTGTTGGGGGGCGGTCCCGGTGGGTGCGGGACCGACGTTTCTGCGCAGCCGCCGCCATGGCCGAACGGCTCCGCGTCTCCGTGCTCTACTGGTACGGGGGGGGGCGGTCCTTGTGCCTGGGGGGGACCTTGTGCGGGGGGGTTCTCTGTGCCCAGGAGGGGGATCCTTGTGCTCTGGGGGGGTTCCTTGTGCCCAGGAGGGGGGTCCTTGTGCTCTGGGGGGGGGTCCCCCTGTGCGTGGAGGGGGGTCCTTGTGCCCTGGGGGGGTCCCTGTGCCCAGGAGGGGGGTCGTTGTGCCCTGGGGGGGTCCCCCTGTGCGTGGAGGGGGGTCCTTGTGCCCTGGGGGGGTCCCTGTGCCCAGGAGGGGGATCCTTGTGCTCTGGGGGGGGGTTCCCCTGTGCGTGGAGGGGGGTCGTTGTGCTCTGGGGAGGTCCTTGTGCCCAGGTAGGGGGGTCGTTGTGCCCTGGGGGGGTCCCTGTGCCCAGGAGGGGGGTCGTTGTGCCCTGGGGGGGTCCTTGTGCCCAGGAGGGGGGTCGTTGTGCCCTGGGGGGGTCCCTGTGCCCAGGAGGGGGGTCGTTGTGCTCTGGGGAGGTCCTTGTGCCCAGGTAGGGGGTTCCTTGTGCCCTGGGGGGGTCCCTGTGCCCAGGTAGGGGGGTCGTTGTGCCCTGGGGGGGTCCCTGTGCCCAGGAGGGGGGTCGTTGTGCCCTGGGGGGGGTCCCCCTGTGCGTGGAGGGGGGTCCTTGTGCCCAGGAGGGGGGTCCTTGTGCCCTGGCGGGGGGGTCCCTGTGTGTGGTGGGGTTTCTCGTGCGTTGGGGGTGTCCCTGTGCACGGGGGGGTGTGTGTGTCCCCTTTTAAAGGGGTCCCCCTCCCACTGACCTTCTTTCTCCCCCCCAGTGGAGCCTGAGGCTACAGCCCCAAGGTGAGTCGTGCCCCCCCCCCGCCTTGCTCACCCCCCCACAAGGGGTTTCCCCCCCAAACCAGCACAGGGGTGACCCCCCCTCAATGTCGCTTTCAGTACCAACAGCTCAAGCAGGAGCTGGAGCGGCGCTTCCCGGGCGCGCTGGAGGTGGTGAGTGGCGGGGAGGGGGGGGTGGGGAACACATAGCGCGGCGGGGGGGTCACCCAGGACCGAGGTGACCCCCCCAGTGTCCCCACAGAGCGGCCAGGGGACGCGGGAGGTGACAGGATGGTTTGAAGTGACGGTGGGGGGACGCCTGGTCCACTCCAAGAAGGTGGGTGACCCCCTCCCTGGTGCTACAACAGCATCGCGTGTCCCCCCCCGGCTCCGGCGCCTCAAACGCAGCCGTTCCCCCCCCCCAGAACGGCGATGGCTTCGTCGACACCGACGCCAAGCTCCACAAGATCGCGGCCGCCATCAAAACCCATTTGGCGCAAACCCCGGCGCCACGGTAACGCCGCGAAGGTGACGGCACCGCCACGCCGCCTCTGACCCCCCCGCGCCCCCCCCGCACCGGCACAGCGCTCCATGACGGGAACCGCCAAAACGCCCCCGGGCACCGGGCGCTTTCCAGAAGCTTCCGCGACAGATGCCGGCGCTGGGGGGGGTGTGTGTCCCCCCCGCCCCGCACTAACCGCCTTCTCCGATGCTCCTTTTCATTGCGCTGGTTCCGTTTGGTTATTATTTCCCTCACATCTATTTTCGCCAAGCCTGCCGGGTTGAAAAACAAAGGGAAAAAAGCTTCAAAACCGGAGAAATCAGACACTAATTTAATTACTTCCCCCCCGCCCGGCAGCAGCTGGACCCCCATTCCCACCCCCCCCCCGTTCCAGTCGCCTTCTGTAACGTTTTGTGGCCTTTCTGGAATAAAGTTGTGGAAAATGTGAGGGTCGGGGTGTTTTTTGGGGGTTTATTGTGGGTGTTTTTCATCTCCCACCTGGGGCCTGAGAAACTGTTCCCTCATTTGGACCTAAAACTAAATCAAAGCGCCACAGCGGACGCCTGCGCAGTGATTTATCCCTTTGCCTCTTGTTTTTCCTCATTATGGTGTTTTAAGTTAATACTTTGCACTGTACCAAGGGTGAGACACAACACCGGGGAGCCCAACCAGCGCTAGCGGGTGGATTAGAACATTAAAGCTTCTCCTCCCCGCCATCTGAGCGTTTTGGGCGCTGAAGGGACTTGTGAAGCGCTACCTGAAGGTGGATTTAAGGGCGGCAAAGCCCGGACGCTCCTTTGGCCTCAGGGGGTGACGGTTTTTCTCCGCGGTTTGGGCGGTTTGGCTTCCAGCGGAGGTTCGCCCGAAGTGGGGAGCGGCCCTGGGGGGCCCCGGGCTCGCAGCTCCGCCTCAGACCGGGGCCGGGGCGCCGGAGCTCCGCCTCACACCGGCGCCAGGCCCGGAGCTCCGCCTCACACCGGCGCCAGGCCCGGCCCCTGGGTGGGGGACAAGATGGCGCCGGCCCCCTCACCTCAGCCGACCTCCCCCCCGCGCGGTGCATGACGGGTAAGCAGCCCCCGCCGGGAGCCCGCCATTTTCTGTCAGGAAAGGCGGGAAGGGAGCGAGAGCGAGCGACGAGCGTCGCCGCGGGACCTCGAACGGCTTCAGCGCCGCCGCTAGCCCGGCACGCAAGGTAACGGCGGAGGGGCCGCTGCCCGGTAACGGCGGCCCGGGGCGGGGGGAGCGGGGACTGTGCGGGGGGGGGCGGCCGGTGCCGAGGTCGTCTGAGGAGACGCTGCTCCCCCCTAGTCCCGCCTTCCGCCTGCCGCAGGCCGTTGGTTGGCTGCGGTGGGCGGTAGCACTGATTGGCTGGAAGGCCTGGAGGGGATAGGCCGAGAGGCGCGTCCGTCTTCACGGGGAGGCTCGGTATCCCCGCCCCGCTGTTGGCAGCGTGCGAGCCCATTGGCTGGGCGCCACCGGCCAATCGGCGGAGAGGCGCGTGACGCGGCGCGAAGGCTTCTGGGAGCTGTAGTCTGAGGAGACGGCGGCGCTGCCGCCCCGGTGAGGCCATGGGGGCTCCCGGGGGCTCCCGGCGCCCGGCCCGCCGGCGGCTCCGCCGCTCCGGCGTCTCTCCCTCAGCCCGCCGCTCCCCCCGAGGCCGCGGGCGCAGCCGGCCGCCCCTCAGCCCCGTGAACGGCCGCCACCCGGAGCCGACCGCGGCCTTCTCCCCCTGGGCAGGCCCTGAGCGCCCGGTATGGCCCGTACCAAGCAGACGGCCCGCAAATCCACCGGCGGGAAGGCGCCGAGGAAGCAGCTGGCCACCAAGGCCGCCAGGAAGAGCGCGCCGTCCACGGGGGGCGTCAAGAAGCCGCATCGCTACAGGTACCGGCCCCGCGCTGTCAGCAAACAGCACACACAACCTTTTTATTTCAGCGCTGGGAAACCAGGGGTTCGCACCCAAAGCTTCGGCCGCTAATTCGAACTGTTAGCAATCAGGACACATAACCACGGGCGTAGTTCTATGCGGTGCTTTATTTCAGTGCTGGGAAACCAGGGGTTCGCACCCAAAGCTTCGACCACTGATTGGAACTCTACTACATTTATACAGTTTGGTTACATACATATTCATTAGGGTTACAACGTGTATACTGCATATTCATTAGGTTACACAATTATTTCACAATATCAGTTGCAACACCTTGGAACTACCCTAAGCATGCGCAGTGTCCCCTGGTGGTCGTTTTGGGGTCTTCGGGATGAAGTAAGTAGTCTTCATCACTAGTGTACTTTTCACCTTTCATCACAGCACATGCGCACTCTTCACAAAATTATATTAAATTCTTGGATGATGGTAAATGTACCTTCTCAGCACATCCTATCTTCTCGAGATAAGTACTAACTTTTAGTTTCTCTAAAATATGAAACTCATATACAACCTGCATAGTTTTTAAGATAAGGTAAGAATCTTGGATACAGTTTATGAAGCAAAATGCAGCTAACTATAACAGAACTCCACTACATTTATACAATTTGGTTACATACATATTCATTAGGGTTACTACGTATGTGTTGCATATTCATCAGATTACATCATTATTTCACAATATCAGTTGCAACCCCTTGGAACTGCTCTAAACATGCGCAGTGTCCTCTGGTGGTCGTTCAGGGGTCTTCAGGACGAAGTAAGGAGTCTTCTTCACTCGTGAGCTTTTCACCTTTTGTCACTGCACATGCGCACTATTCCTATACTCATTATAAAATACTCAGGTTTCTTGGATGCACATCCTCAAGGTTTCTTGGATGCACATCCTTTCCGTTCAAGATAAGATAAGGACTTACTGAGAACTAATAGAACTAATTTTAGTTCCCTACTCTCAAACTAAGAGATAAAACCTTGTATACCATGCAAACCCCTTGTGAATCCCCACCCTGTGCAAAACCCCTGTGCATCCCACCCTTGTGCAAACCCCCTGTGCAAATGTCCTGTGCAAACCTGTTGTGCATCCCTCCCTTGTGCACACCCCCTGTGCAAGATCCCTGTGCAAACCCCCCCATTTACCCTTTCCCTGTGCAAACCCCTTGTGCATCCCATCCTTGTGCAAAATCCCCGTGCAAACCACTGGTGCATCCCACCCTTGTGCAAAATCCCCATGCAAACCCCTGGTGCATCCCATCCTTGTGCAAAATCCCCGTGCAAACCCCTGGTGCATCCCACCCTTGTGCAAACCCCCCCATGCAAAATCCTTGTATACCATCTGTGAAATTTCAAGAGAAGGCAAGAATCTTGGATACAGTTGACAAAAGCAAAATACAGCTGACTATAACAGTGTCACCCCGGCTCCTCTGGGGGGTTTGGGGGGGTCTGGGGGTCCCACTTTGCAGCCGTTAACACCCAATTCCCCCCAGGCCGGGCACGGTGGCTCTGCGGGAGATCCGGCGGTACCAGAAATCCACCGAGCTGCTGATCCGCAAGCTGCCCTTCCAGCGCCTGGTGCGGGAGATCGCCCAGGACTTCAAAACCGACCTGCGCTTCCAGAGCGCGGCCATCGGCGCGCTGCAGGTGAGACCCCCCCCGCCCCGAAAACGCCCCCGGAACGCGGCGCTTCGTCCCCAAAAGCTCAGGGCCCGCCCGTGTCCCGCAGGAGGCCAGCGAGGCGTATCTGGTGGGGCTCTTTGAGGACACCAACCTGTGCGCCATCCACGCCAAGCGCGTCACCATCATGCCCAAGGACATCCAGCTGGCGCGGCGCATCCGCGGCGAGCGGGCGTAGAGCGGCGGCCGGCGGGAGGGACGCGGGGAATGGGGTTTTTGGGGGGGGGTCGGGGTCTCTCCTGCCGCCGTTCACCACGTCCGAGCAAAAAAACCACCAAACACGCGACTTCCGAGGGGTTTATGAGACTTTTCTTTGGATTTGTTCCCCCCCCAATTCCTTTTTGTACACTTTTGGTTTTCTTCTTTTCCTTTCCAAGCTGCAAAAAATATATATATATATATTAAAAAGTGTGTGTATGTGGGAGCGGGGACAGTTTTTGAAATCCCTGGTTTTCTACACAAACCACCTGTATTTTTTTGGGTATGGAAAGAGGAATTTTGGGGCTTTGGATTCTCGTTTTCACCCCCCCCCGCCCCCGGCTTCATTTCCTGTTGGATCTTTGTCCCATCTGCGTTTCTCACCCCAGAATAAAGAGAACCCATCAGTGTTCGTCAGCGTCGCCCTCCTTAATTAACCCCCTTGCACTTTATTATCAATAAACCCCCCGTCTGGACTTTAAAATTGACACTTTGGCTCTTGGGGAGCGGGGGGTTAATTTGGGGTGCAGGGTTGGGGGGTTTTCCCCCTTTTTGGGGTGGTTGGGGGGGGATTTGGGCCGGATTACCCCGCGGCGCTGACGTGATTGTTCCTGACACCCCGGGGTTAAATTTAGAGCCCCCCCCCTTAGCCACCCTAATCGGGATTAGGGACCTGGAGGGGGGGTGGGCACCTGAGGACGGGGTGTCCCCCCCCGCCCCGAAAACGCCGGCAAGACGTGGCGCTGGGGGCCTGAAAAATGGGGGTTTTGGGGGCGCTCAAGAGAGGGAGAGAAAACACACGTTGGGTTTTAAACAGAAATAGGGGTTTTTACCTTAATATCGAGCTCTATCTTTGCTTTTATAAAATCTCTCTGCTTTTATAAAATCTCTCTGCTTTTATAATATATTTCCGTTTCTATAAAATGTATCTCTGCTTCTATAAAATATAGGTGTTTATATACATGTAAAATACATTTTATAGAAACAGAGAGATGTTTTCTAGAAATACAGGTGTTTTCTCAACCTCTGACTGTGTTTTTATAACTACGGCTCCGTTTTATAGAATGAGGTGTTTTTATAGAAATCAGGTATTATTATAGAAATCGTGTGTTTTTATAGAAATTGGGTATTTTTATAGAAACACGGTGCGATTTTTATCTGAACGCGGAGATTTTACGTTTGAATTTTATCGCCAAATGATCATATTAAATGGTTCACCCGTCACGTTTTAATTCCAGAAACAGGGAAATGGGAGCCCACCCCCCCACAAACCTCCCCCCAGGCTGGGGGGGGGCAGCGGGGACCCCGAAAAAGCCAATTACCGCTAACGAGGGGAACGAGCAGTTGCATTTCGGGGCCACTTTCCCCGCCCCCCCTCGCATCGTTAGGGTTTAATTAGGGGTTCGGCCTCGCCCCAGGATTAAAACCTGCAAGGTGGGGGTTTGGGGACCCCCCCGGGGGGGGTGTTGGGGGGCAGGGGGGTCACATCTGTGCTGCCCCCCCGATATCCCCCCCCCGCGCAGGGATTAGGGTTAATCAGCCCCAAATCCGCATGGCTGAAAAACAAACTAATCAGCCCTGGGGACACGGAGGCGGGGGGGGCACAGCATGGGGGTGGGGCAGCAGGAGCTGGGGGGTCCTGAAGGGTTTTGGGGGGGGTCCTGAAGGGTTTTGGGGGGAGTCCTGAAGGGTTTGGGGGGTCCCATTGGGGTTTTGGGGGGTCCCACTGGTTTGTGTGTCCCATGGGGTGGGGGGATCAGGGAGACTGCATGGGGGGGTTGTTCCCAGCCCCCCCAAACTCTGCACCACGCTGACCCCCTCCAAAAAACGCCCCCCCAAAATTGCGCCCCCCCCCCCCCGTGTCCCCTGGGCTCAGACGTGGCAGCTGTCCCCTGGATTAGCCCCATGGCAGCAAGGGGGGGGAGGGTGACATTTTGTCCCTGTCCCCCCTCCCAGGAGGACACCCAGGCCTCGCCCACCCCCCCGCTCCGTGTCACCCGGGACCCCCCGTTCCCCGCCCCGGGGACACGGGGGGTGACACGGCGGGGGATGAGCGCTAATTGCCGGCAGCGCTGGATTAGCCCGGGCCGGGGCCAATGTCACCCCCCCCGGGGATTAGTGACATCGCGGTGGCGGGTGACATCACGGCGGGGTCCTACTTAAACCTCCCCCCGCCCTGGGGACGCTTCCCCGCTGCCACCGCGGCCACCACCGCCGTCACCGCCGCCGCACAGGTACGCGCCGCCGCGGCTCCCCGAGGGGGACGGGGACATTTGGGGGGGGGGACGAGCTGCTGGCGCTGTCCCCGGCTTGGGCAGGTGTCACCTGGCTTGGGGACAGGCCAGCGGTGCCAGCCTTTGGTGTGGGGACAAGGTGACCAACCCCGGGGAGGTGTCACCTGGCTTGGGGACAGGCCACCAGCTCCGTCCCCAGCTTGGGGACATGGTCACCAACCCCAAGGTGATGTCCCTTGGGTTGTGGAGAAGCCACCGGCTCCGTCCCCAGCTTGGGGACATGGTCACCAGCCCCAGGGTGATGTCCCTTGGGTTGTGGAGAAGCCACCGGCTCCGTCCCCAGCTTGGGGACATGGTCACCAGCCCCTGGTGACATCCCCTGGCTTGGGGACAAGCCACTGCCTTGGGGACAGAGGGGACATCCTGGCTGGTGATTGTGACTGGGGACAGGTTCCCTGTCCTATGGGGGTCCCTGATTGTCCCCAAGGGGTCCCTGGTTGTCCCCATGGGGGTCCCTGTCCCACAGGGGTCCCTGGTTGTCCGCATGGGGGTCCCTAGTTGTCCCCAAGGGGTCCCTGTCCCCAGTTGTCCCCCATTGTCCCCGGTGCCAGCCGCGTCCCCCTGTCCCCACAGCGCAGCCCCGGGGACCGCAGGGACACAGGTAGGACCCGGGGGGAGGACATGGTGACACTGCTGGGCTGTGTGCCATTGTGCCGTGTGTCATTGTGCCATTGTGCCGTGTGTCATTGTGCCGTCACCATGCCATGTGTCATTGTGCCGTGTGTCATTGTGCCATCACTGTGCCGTGTGTCACCATGCCATGTGTCATTGTGCCATCACCGTGCCGTGTGTCATTGTGCCATCACCGTGCCGTGTGTCATTGTGCCGTCACCGTGCCATGCTGCACTGTGCTGTGCCGTGGTTTGCCATACCATACCGTGCCATGCTATGTTGTGCCATGCCGTGCCATGCCATGTTGTGCCTTGCCGTGCCATGTTGTGCCGTGCCGTGCCATGCCATGTTGTGCCATGCCATGTTGTGCCGTGCCATGCCATGTTGTGCCATGCCGTGCCATGCCATGTTGTGCCTTGCCGTGCCATGTTGTGCCGTGCCGTGCCATGCCATGTTGTGCCGTGCCATGTTGTACCATGCCATGTTGTGCCATGCCATGCCATGTTGTGCCGTGCCATGTTGTGCCGTGCCATGTTGTGCCGTGCCATGTTGTGCCGTGCCATGCCATGCCGTGCCGCGGCGTGCCGTGCCGTGCCGTGCCATGCCATGCCATGCCATGCCGTGCCGTGCCGTGCCATGTTGTGCCATGTCGTGCCGTGCCGTGCCGTGCCATGCCATGCCGTGCCGCGGCGTGCCATGTTGTGCCATGTCGTGCCGTGCCGTGCCGCGGCGTGCCGTGCCGTGCCACGCTGACCCGGTGTCCGCAGCCCCGGCGGGTCCCCCCGAGCATGATGTCCTACATCAAACAGCCGCACTTCACCGTCAACGGGCTGAGCTTGGCCGGGCCCGCCATGGACCTGCTGCACCCCGCCGTGGGCTACCCCGGTGAGCACCCACCGCACCGCACGGCACCGCGCGGCACGGGGCGGGCACGGGGGTTTTGCACGAGGGTGGGATGCACAGGGGGTTTGCACAGGGGTTTTGCACAAGGGTGGGATGCACTGAGGGTTGCACAAGGGTGGGATGCACCAGGGGTTTGCACGGGGATTTTGCACAAGGGTGGGATGCACTGAGGGTTGCACAAGGGTGGGATGCACCAGGGGTTTGCACGGGGATTTTGCACAAGGATGGGATGCACAAGGGGTTTGCACAGGGAAAGGGTAAATGGGGGGGTTTGCACAGGGATCTTGCACAGGGGGTTTGCACAAGGGAGGGATGCACAACAGGTTTGCACAGGACATTTGCACAGGGGGTTTGCACAAGGATGGGATGCACAGGGGTTTGTACAGGGTGGGGATTCACAAGGGGTTTGCACAGAGTGGGGATTCACAAGGGGTTTGCACAGGGGTTTTGCACAAGGGTGGGATGCACAAGGGGTTTGCACAGGGATTTTGCACAAGGGTGGGATGCACAGGGGGGTTGCACAAGGGGTTTGCACAGGGGGTTTGCACAAGGATGGGATGCACAGGGGTTTGCACAGGGTGGGGATTCACAAGGGGTTTGCACAGGGTTTTGCACAAGGGTGGGATGCACAGGGGGGTTGCACAAGGGGTTTGCACAGGGGGTTTGCACAAGGATGGGATGCACAGGGGTTTGCACAGGGTGGGGATTCACAAGGGGTTTGCACAGGGTTTTGCACAAGGGTGGGATGCACAGGGGGGTTGCACAAGGGGTTTGCACAGGGGGTTTGCACAAGGATGGGATGCACAGGGGTTTGCACAGGGTGGGGATTCACAAGGGGTTTGCACAGGGGTTTTGCACAAGGGTGGGATGCACAAGGGCTGTGCACGTGGATTTTGCACAGGGGAGGGTCACAAAGGGATTTTGCGCACGGAAAGGGTAAACGGAGCGGGGGGTGTTTGCACCAGCGCATCGCACGGTTTGCACGGGGGGGTCTCGGGGGCCCCCCTGACCCCCCCCGTGCCCCCCCGTGCGCAGCCACCCCCCGGAAGCAGCGGCGGGAGCGCACGACGTTCACCAGGGCGCAGCTGGACATCCTGGAGGCCCTGTTCGCCAAGACCCGCTACCCCGACATCTTCATGCGCGAGGAGGTGGCCCTGAAGATCAACCTGCCCGAGTCCCGCGTGCAGGTGTGCCAGGGGCGTGCAAGGGCGTGCGAGGGCGTGCGAGGGCGTGCGAGGCCCCGTGTGTGCACGGCAGGGTGCGCGAGGCCCCGTGCACACATGTGCGCGGCCCCACGTGCACAGGGATGGGTGTGCAAAGCCCCACGTGCACGGGGAGGGTCGTGCAAGGGGATGTGCATGGCCTTGTGTTCACAGCTCGTTGCACACACACGTGCACACCCAGGGGGTGCAGGTTGTTGTACACTCAGGGGTTGCAGATTGTTGCACACGCACACACACACAGGGGGTGCAGATTGTTGCACACTCAGGGTGTGCAGATTGTTGCACAAACACCCAGGGGCTGCAGGTTGTTGCACACCCAGGGGCTGCAGGTTGTTGCACACCCAGGGGTTGCAGATTGTTGCACGCCCAGGGTGTGCAGATTGTTGCACACACACCCAGGGGCTGCAGATTGTTGTACACTCAGGGGTTGCAGATTGTTGCACACTCAGGGGTGCAGACTGTTGCACACACACACACACAGGGGGTGCAGACTGTTGCACACCCAGGGGTTGCAGACTGTTGCACACACACACCTGGGGGTGCAGATTGTTGCACACCCTGGGGTTGCAGATTGTTTCACACACACCCGGGGTGCAGATCGTTGCACATCGGGGGGGGTGCAGCTCATTGCCCCCCCAGGGCTGCAGCTCATTGCCCCCCAGGGGCGCAGCCCGTTGCCCCCCCGTGCCTCAGTTTCCCCTCCCGCAGGTCTGGTTCAAGAACCGCCGCGCCAAGTGCCGGCAGCAGCAGCAGCAGAGCAGCGGCCAGGCCAAGGCGCGCCCCCCCAAGAAGAAAAGCTCCCCGGCCCGCGACGCCGCCCCCGACGCGGGGGCTCCGGGGCCCTACACGCCGCCCCCCAGCGCCCCCGCCGGCACCCCCAGCTCCGCCGGCGCCACCGTGTCCATCTGGAGCCCGGCGTCCATCTCCCCGGTCCCCGACCCCCTGGCCGCCTCGGCCACGCCGGGGTTGCCGCGCTCGGCGCCTTTTCCCGCCGCCTACAGCCAAAGCGCCGCTTACGGCCAAGGTTACGCCGGCTCCGCCGCCTATTTCGGGGGCCTGGACTGCAGCTCGTACCTGTCCCCCATGCACCCGCAGCTGGCGGCGCCCGGCGCGGCGCTCAGCCCCCTGGCAGCCCCCGCCATGGGCGCGCATCTGGCTCCATCGCCCGCCGGCCTGGCCGGGCAGGGCTACGGCAGCGCCGGGCTCGGCTTCGGCCCCGTCGACTGCCTGGAGTACAAGGAGCCCGCGGGCTCCTGGAAGCTCAACTTCAACACCGACTGCCTGGACTACAAGGACCAGAGCTCCTGGAAGTTCCAGGTGTTGTGAAGCGGGGGCGGCCGCCGCGTCCCCCCCGCGGCGCACGGGACGCTCCGCGTGGTGCGGGAGCCGCCGCGGCGCGGGGTGAGCGGGGATGCGGGGTGGAGGAGCGCTGCGCCGCCGAGCGTCCATGCACCATGGAGCATCCATGCAACACGGAGCATCCCGGGATGGAGCGTCCATGCACCATGGAGCATCCATGCAACACAGAGCATCCCAGGATGGAGCATCCCTGCACCGTGGAGCATCCCAGGATGGAGCATCCCTTCAACATGGAGCATCCCTGCAACACGGAGCATCCCGGGATGGAGCGTCCATGCACCATGGAGCATCCCTGCAACATGGAGCATCCATGCAACACGGAGCATCCCGGGATGGAGCATCCCTGCAACACGGAGCATCCCTGCAACACAGAGCATCCATGCAACACGGAGCATCCCGGGATGGAGCATCCATGCAACACGGAGCATCCCTGCACCATGGAGCAACCTGGGATGGAGCGTCCCTGCAACATGGAGTATCCCGGGATGGAGCATCCCTTCAACATGGAGCATTCCTGCACCATGGAGCATCCCGGGATGGAGCATCCATGCAACACGGAGCATCCCTGCACCATGGAGCATCCCGGGATGGAGCATCCATGCAACACGGAGCATCCCTGCAACATGAAGCATCCTGGGATGGAGCATCCATGCAACACGGAGCATCCCTGCACCATGGAGCATCCCAGGATGGAGCATCATGCAACACGGAGCATCCTGAGATGGAGTATCCATACACCATGGAGCATCCTGGGATGGAGCATCCCTGCAACACGGAGCATCCCAGGATGGAGCGTCCATGCGCTGTAAATGATTCCCACATGTCCTCATGCACAGAACATCCTCGTGCACAGAGCATCCTCGTGCACGGAGCGTCCTCGTGCACAGACCCCCCCGGGACACACAGGGGGCCGGGACCCCCCCTCCCGCCATCCCCCCGCTGCCCCCCGCCCAGGTCCCCCCGTAGCTCTGTCGTGCCCCCCCCACCCCGTGCAGCTCGGAGGAGGAAAAGGCTTTAAAACAAATGAAACTGTAATAATTAAAACCAAAAGCAGACAATGAGGGGGGGGCGCCCCCGCCTCTCTCATTAATGGCAGCGGCTAATGAGGGGTTGCTAATTGCTGGGGGGACATGGGGCGACCCCAGTGTCACCCCATCCTGGGGTGAGAGACCCTGGAGGGGACCCAGGCGTCCGGGCCCCCTGTCGGTGGGGGGGGGGGGACCCTGCGGGGGGGCCCAGCCCCCGTTTGACCCCCCCGGGTTATTTTTACTGATCTCATTTAGCAAATGGGGGCGAATTAGAGGGATTAGGGACCCGGTGACAAATTGGTCGGTGATCACCAGTGACAGCGGCTGCTGCCGGTGTCCCCTGAGCCCCCCCGACCCCCCATGTGTGCCCAGAGCCCCCATGAGCCCCCTGTGGGCCCCCCCCCCCCGAGCCCCCCATGTGTCCCTTTGCACAGGAGAAACCCGCCCCCCCCCCCCGCCAGGTTCCTTTAACCCCTGAATGTGACCCCAAAAACCCCGGGGGGGTCAGGAGGTGCCGGGGCTGGGGGGGCACAGGGGCACCCTGGTTTGCTGGGGGGGTGGGGGAGGGTGGATTGAGCAATCGGGAGGTCCCAGCACATGGGGGGTCCCTGGGATTGTCTCGGGGGGGGGGTCTGTGTACATAGGGGTCCCTGGTGGGGGTGTCTGTGCACATGGGGGTCACTGGGGGTGCCCCGGGGGGGGTCCCCGCCCATGCGTCCCGCCCCCGGGTTAACCCGGGCCGTGCCAGCGGCTCCGCCGGGCAGATGGAGCCTAATCCGGGCTGAGCCGGGGTGGGGGGGGCGGCCGGAAGAGGGTTAAACCCGGTTTAACGGCGCTAATGAAGGGGATGAGCAGGGCGGGGGTGCAGCGGCCCCCCCGGGCTCCGGGACCCCCTGGTCCTGCCCACGGACGCTTCCCCGGTCCCCGCGGTGCAGGGGCGTGGCCACGGGGCGGGGGCGACGCCCACCTGCCCGCTGTGCGCGCTGATTGGCCTCTCGCTCTGTCAATCCGCAGGCGTGTCTCCACCCCCTTCTTTTAGCGCAGGCGCGGTGCTGCGCTCCCGTGGTGGGCGGGGCCGGGAGCGTGAGGCCACGCCCCTCGGCGCGCGGCGCACGTGGGGCCGGTGCCACGTGATTTGGGGGGGGGGTGTGTGTGTGTGTGTGTGACACCGGGGACATAAAACGGGACCCGCCCCCCCCCGCCAGGAGCATCGAGAGGACCCCCAAGAACCCCCCAGGACCTCCCCCCGGACCCTCCCGGGAGGGACCCTTGGGACCAAGACCCCCCAGAAACACCAGCAGGGACCCCTGGGACCACCCCCAGGCATTGCGACCCCCCCCCCAGGACCCCCCCTAGGAGCATCAAGAGGGACCCCAAGACCCCCCCACGATCACCAGCAGGGACCCCTGGGACCTCCCCATGGCATTGCAACCCCCCCCAGGAGCATCGGGAGGGACCCCAAGACCCCCCCCATAATCACCAGCTGGGACCCCCGGGACCCCCCCGGGGACTGGGACCCCCCCCCGCAAAGCACAAGGATGGACCCTGCGTTTTTGGGGTGAAATCAGCTCTTTATGGAGGAGGCAACATAACCCCTAATTCACCCCCCCCCCAGTTCTGGTGCCCCCCGGTTCCCCCCCCCCCCAATCTTATAGGGGAACCCATGGGAAAGGAGCACAGAAGAGGGGGGGCTGCACCCACAGGCGTTTATTTGACACCTAAACCTCGCTACAACCAGCAGAGAAAGGGGGAAAAACAAGAGAAAGGGGGTAGAAATAAACCAGGGGGGGACACGCGAGGGCGGGGGGGCAGCGGGGCGGGGGGGGCGCGGGGGGGCCCCCTCAGGCCTCCAGCAGCTTGCCCAGGAAGCGCAGGTTGAGGATCTTGAGCTGCTCCTCCAGGTCCATGCGCACGATCCCGTCCTCGCCGTCGATGCTGAGCAGGATCCCCGTGGCTTCCCGGTCCTCCCCCAGGATCACCTTGACCTTGGGGGGGCGGGGGGGGGCGTCAGTGCCGCGGGGGGGCGGGGAATGGGGGTTTTGGGGTGCGGGGGGGAATCCGGGGGGTGGTTTTGGGGTCCCAAAGGGGCTGGGGAAGCACCTGAGGGGATCGAGAAGGTGCATAAAGGACCATGGGGGAGCGTTTTGGGGGGGCTGGGGGGTCTAGGGAGGGGGGGAATGGGGGTTTTGGGGTGCAGGGGGGAATCCGGGGGGGGGTTTGGGGTCCCAAAGGGGCTGGGGAAGCACCTGAGGGGATCGAGAAGGTGCATAAAGGACCATGGGGGAGTGTTTTGGGGGGGCTGGGGGGCTCCAGGATAAGGGGGTGGGGCTGAGGGGGTCCAGGATGGTTGGGGGGGTCTAGGGAGGGGGGAGAATGGGGGTTTTGGGGTGCGGGGGGGAATCCAGGGTGGGGGTTTGGGGTCCTAAAGGGGCTGGGGAAGCACCTGAGGGAACTGAGAAAGTCCATAAAGGACCATGGAGGAACGTTTTGGGGGGGCTGGGGGGGTCCAGGATAATGGGGGGGATCTCGGGGGGGTCCAGAATGGTTGGGGGGGGGGGGAGGGGGGAGAATGGAGTATTTTGGGGGGTGTTGGGGTCCCAAAGGGGCTGGGGAAGCACCTGAGGGGAGCGAGAAGGTCATAAAGGGACCACGGGGGAGCGTTTTGGGGGGGCTGGGGGTCTCAGATGACAGGGGGGGCCTGGGGGGAGGAGAATGGGGGATTTTGGGGGAATTGGGGGGTCCCAGGGAACATGGGGAAGCACCCGAGGAGACTGAGAAGGTCCATAAAGGACCATGGGGAGCGTTTTGGGGGGGTCCAGGACGGGGGGGGGCCCCGAGTGGCTGTGGGGGGGCCCAGGGGGGCGGTACCTTGTTGCTCTTGGTGGGGGTGACGGGCTCCAGGTGCTCGCTGGAGATGCTCACGACCTTCTCGCTGTCCTTCAGGTACACCGAGCACATCCGCCCTGCGCGGGGGTCAGAACGGGGGGCTCAGCACCACCCCGACCCCCCCCCCCCCGCACCCCAAACCCCCCCCCGGGGCTCACGGTGACGCTGCGGATGACGCCGGTCTGCCCCACGGCCTGGCTGTCCAGGTACGTGTCCTTGACCTTGACCTGGATGTCGGTGGTGACCCAGTCGCTGGAGTTCTGCTCGATGCCCGAGCCGGGGGTGTGCGGGTTGTACCCCCCCGGGGAGGGGGCGCCGGGGGTCATGGGGCTGTAACCCACCGGGCTGGGGCTGGGACTGGCCTGGGGGGGAACACACACAGTTAGGGGGGGGCAATGGGACTTTGGGAGGTTCAGGGTGGGTCAGGGTGTTTCAGGGGTCTCGGGGTGGGGTCAGGGAGGTTTGGGGGACTCAGGGGTCTCTGGGGGGGCTCAGGGAGGTTTGGGAGGCTCAAGGAGGTTTAGGGGGACTCTGGGTGGGTCAGGGAGGTTTGGGGGGCTCAGGGAGGTTTGGGGGCCTCAGGGGTCTTGGGGGGGTCAGGGAGGTTTGGGGGGGGTCAGGAGGGTTTGGGGGGCTCTGGGGTCTCGGGGGCGGCTCGGGGAGGTTTGGGAGGCTCAAGGAGGTTTAGGGGACTCTGGCTGGGTCAGGAGGGTTTGGGGGACTCAGGGGGGTTTGGGGGTCTCTGGGGGGCTCAGGGAGGTTCGGGGGTCTCAGGGCAAGTCAGGGGAGGTTGGGGGGCTCTGGGGGCTCAGGGGGGTTTGGGGGTATCTGGTTTTGGGGTACCTGGTAGGCCATGGGGGAGGGCGTGGGGTGGTAGTTGGCCAGCGAGTGGCTGTTCTGGTAGCCCAGGGAGGTCTGGGGGCCTCTGGGGGGCTCAGGGAGGTTTGGGGGTCTCAGGGCAGGTCAGGGGAGGTTGGGGGGCTCTGGGGGGCTCAGGGGGGTTTGGGGGTGCCTGGTTTTGGGGTACCTGGTAGGCCATGGGGGAGGGCGTGGGGTGGTAGCTGGCCGGCGAGTGGCTGTTCTGGTAGCCCACGGGGCTGGGGGCCACCTGGTGGTAGCTCTGGGGGGAGGGGCTGGGCTGGTACGAGCCCTGGGGGGAGGGGACGGCGTAGGGGGAGAACTGCTCCGTGTTGTACCTGCAGGGGGCACCCGTCAGCAAGGGGGATTTGGGGTCCCCCGGGGGGGTTTGGGGTCCCCCAGGGGCAGTTCTTCCCCCCCAGACCAGGGTTTGGGGTCCCCCGGGGGGGTTTGGGGTCCCCCAGGGGAAATCTGGGGTCCCCCAGGGGCAGTTCTTCCCCCCCAGACCAGGGTTTGGGGTCCCCTGGGGGGGATTTGGGGTCCCCCAGGGGCAGCTCCTCCCCCAGAGCAGGACTTGGGGTCCCCCCCATCCCAGCATCCCCCCAAAGCCCCAGTTTTGGGGTCCCCCCCACCCGCCATCCCCCCAGAGAGGCAGTTTTGGGGTCCCCCCCACCCGCCATCCCCCCAAAGAGGCAGATTTGGGGTCCCCCACAAGCAGTTTCCCCCGCCCAGGGCTGGGATTTGGGGTCCCCCATTCCCACCACTGGCCCCAATCTGAGGTCCCCTCTGCCCCCCCATAGCCACATTTTGGGGTCCACCCCCCACTCTGCCATCCCCCCAAGCCCCAGTTTTGGGGTCCCCCCATCCCCTCCAACCTTAATGTGGGGTCCCCCCTGTGCTGCCATCGCCCCCACGCCCCTATTTGAGGTCGCCCCGTCCGCCCCAAAGCTCCAATTTGGGGTCCCCCCCCAGGTTTTGGGGTCCCCACTCACATGGCGGGGGTGCCGGGGGTCTGGGGGTTGTAGGGCTGGGTGACCTGCGGGGACGAGGGGTCGGGGTACCCCGGGGTTTGGGGGTTCGGGGTCCCCCCGTAGCCCTGGGGGGAGGGGGTGGGCTCGTCGTCGAAGCCGTACTCGAAATCCTCATCCGCCCTGGGGGGGACACAATGGTCAGCGTGGGGTCCCCAAAGAGGGGGGGACTCCCCCACAAATGGGGGGACACCCCAGAAACGGGGGACACCCCAGAAACGGGGGTACCCACCGGGACGGGGTGTTGGGGTTGTTGGGGTCCCAGGCCCCGCTCTGGGCGGGGGTGCGGCTGCCGTCGTGCAGGGGGGTCTGCGAGCCGTAGTGGGGGGTGCGGCTTCCTGGGGGGGCACAGAGGGGGTGTCACTGTCCCCTGGCCCCCCAAAACCCCCCTGATCCCCCCAAATCCTGTTGCCATCCCTCAAGCCCCCCAGGTCCCCCTGAGCCGTAGTGGGGGGGGGTGGATGCCTGGGGGGGGACACAGGGGGACGGGGGGGGTGTCATTGTCCCCTGTCACCCCTGAGTCCCCCTGAACCCCCCCTGTGTCCCCCAAAGCTCCCCAAGTCCTGTCACCCTCCCTCGAGCCCCGCCTTGTCCCCAAGGTCCCCCCATGTCCCCCTATTGTCCCCAAGGTCCCCCCCATGTCCCCTCTGTGTCCCCCAAGGTCCCACCCCCTATGGTCACCCCCATGTCCCCAAGTCCCCCCGTGTCCCCAAGGTCCCATCTCACCCTGTCCCACCCCCGATGTCCCCGGGGTCCCCCCCATGTCCCCAAGGTCCCATCTCACCCTGTCCCACCCCCGATGTCCCCGGGGTCCCCCCCATGTCCCCAAGGTCCCATCTCACCCTGTCCCACCCCCGATGTCCCCGGGGTCCCCCCCATGTCCCCAAGGTCCCATCTCACCCTGTCCCACCCCCCCAGGGTCCCCCCCATGTCCCCCCATGTCCCCAAGGTCCCATCTCACCCCATCCCACCCCCCCAGGGTCCCCCCCATGTCCCCCCATGTCCCCAAGGTGCCACCTCACCCCGTCCCACCCCCCCAGGGTCCCCCCCATGTCCCCCCATGTCCCCAAGGTGCCACCTCACCCCGTCGCACCCCCCAGGGTCCCCCGTGTCACCCACCGTCGTGCAGGGGGGTCTGTGACCCGTACATGGGGGTCCGGGACCCGGAGCCGTACATGGGGGTCTGGGAGCCGTACATGGGGGTGCGTCCGTACGATGATGTCATGCCCCCCCCGGGGCGCCGCGACCCCCTGCGGGGACGATGGGGAGTCAGGGGGGGCACGGGGACACCCCCAAAGAGCCTGGGGGCTCCCAGGGCCACCCTGAGCCCCTGGAGGGTCCCCAGGGGCCACCCTGACCCATTTGGGGGTCACCCCAAAGGTCACCCTGACCCATTTGGGGGTCCCCAAGGGCCACCCTGACCCATTTAGGGGGGTCACCCCAAGGGCCACCCTGACCCATTTAGGGGGGTCAACCCCAAGGGCCACCCTGACCCATCTGGGGGTCCCCAAGAGCCACCCAAATCCTTGGGGGTGCCCAAGGGCCATCTGGGGGTCCTCAAGAGCCACCCCAGCTCCTTGGGGGGTCCCCAAGGGCCATCTGGGGGTCCTCAAGAGCCACCCCAACTCCTTGGGGGGTCCCCAAGGGCCATCTGGGGGTCCTCAAGAGCCACCCCAACTCCTTGGGGGGTCCCCAAGGGCCACCCTGACCCATTTGGGGGGTGACCCCAAGGGCCACCATGACCCATCTTTGGGTCCCCAAGAGCCACCCCAGCTCCTTGGGGGGTCCCCAAGGGCCACCCTGACCCATCTGGGGGTCCGCAAGAGCCACCCCAACTCCTTGGGGGTCCCCAAGGGCCACCCTGACCCATCTGGGGGTCCACAAGAGCCACCCCAACTCCTTGGGGGTTCCCCAAAGGCCACTCTGACCCCCTGGGGGGGCACCCCGAGCCCGTTTTGGGGGTCCCCGCGCCCCCACTCACACGGTGGTGAGGCGCTGCCGGTCCACCGAGATGGTTTGGCAGGTGGAGTGCAGCTCCACGCGCGCCGTCGACTCCGTCGCGTCCTTCACCACCCCGATGTAACCTGGGGGGGGACACACGCGGGGGGGGCTCAGGGTGTCCCCAAGGGTCCCCTTTGTCACCTGGGGGGGTGACAGAGCGCCACCCACCTTTGTAGGGTCCCTGGGAGATGCGCACGGTCTGCCCGATCAGGTCGTTGTCGCGGCGCCCGCGCCCGCGGCTCATCCCGCCGCCCCCGAAACCCCCGCGCTGGCCTGGGGGGGCACAAACGGGTTGGGGGGGGCTTGGGGACACCCCCCCCAGCTTTGGGGACACCCTGGGGCCAGCCCAGCGCTCACCGGCCCCGCTGGGGTGCATGGGGCTGCTGATCCGGGGGCTCATGGGGGCGAAGCCGCCGACGGTGAAATTGGTGACGTCCCGCGGCTGCCAAAGAGAAAACAGGAGTTGGGGGGGGACACACGGTAAAATGGGGGGGGGACGGTCCCCCGGGGTGTCCCCAAGCGTCCCCACCTTGGAGCCGCCGGCCAGGACCAGGTGCCGCGTCTTGCAGACGAACATCCCGCCGTTCTCCACCAGCTTCTTGCAGTGCAGGAAGGCGAAGCCGCGGAACAGGTGCCGGATCTCGCCCTCCCGGCCCTGCCCCCGCAAAACGGGGGGGGACACCCCCAAAAGTTACGGGGGAACCCCAAAGAGGGGAATGGAACCCCCCCTTGGAAACGGGGGCGCAAAGAGGGACCCCAGTCCAGCCCATGAGGGACCCAGCTCAGCGCTGGGGCAGACCCAGAGCACCCCGAAAATGCCATGGGGGGGCCTAAATGCCATGGGGGGGCCCTAAATGCCATGGGGGGGGCCCAAAGTGCCATGGGGGGGCCCTAAATGCCATGGGGGGGCCCAAAGTGCCAAGGGGGGCCCCAAATGCCAAGGGGGGGCCCCCCCAAAGCACCATGAAGGACACAGAGGGAACAAGAAGGAACCCCAAGAAACCCCCCAGTGCCACGAGCGGCCCCCAAAGCATCAAGAGGGTCCCCAAAGTGCCATGGGGGGGGCCCCAAAATACCATGAGGGGGCCAAAAAGCCATGGGGGCCCCCCAAAGCACCATGAAGGACACAGAGGGAACAAGGAGGGACCCCAAGAAACCCCCTGGTGCCACGAGTGGCCCCCAAAGCATCAAGAGGGTCCCCAAAGTGCCATGGGGGGGGACCCAAAATGCCATGGGGGGGCCCAAAGTGCCACAGGGGGGTCCCCAAAAAGCCCTGGGGGCCACCCCAAAGCACCATGAAGGACCCAGAGGGAACAAGGAGGGACCCCAAGGAACCCCCCGGTGCCACGAGTGGCCCCCAAAGCATCATGAGAGTCCCCAAAGTGCCATGGGGGGGCCCCAAAATGCCACGGGGGGGCCCAAAGTGCCACGGGGGGGTCCCCAAAAAGCCCTGGGGGCCACCCCAAAGCACCATGAAGGACACAGAGGGAACAAGGAGGGACCCCAAGGAACCCCCCGGTGCCATGGGGGGGCCCCAAAATGCCACGGGGGGGCCCAAAGTGCCACGGGGGGGTCCCCAAAAAGCCCTGGGGGCCACCCCAAAGCACCATGAAGGACCCAGAGGGAACAAGGAGGGACCCCAAGAAACCCCCCGGTGCCACGAGTGGCCCCCAAAGCATCACGAGAGTCCCCAAAGTGCCATGGGGGGGGACCCAAAATGCCATGGGGGGCCCAAAGTGCCACAGGGGGAGTCCCCAAAAAGCCATGGGGGTCCCCCAAAGCACCATGAAGGACACAGAGGGAACAAGGAGGGACCCCAAGGAACCCCCCGGTGCCACGAGTGGCCCCCAAATCATCAAGAGGGTCCCCAAAGTGCCATGGGGGGGCCCCAAAATGCCCGGAGGGGACCCCCAACCCCCCCCGGCCCCCCGTACCGAGTGGGGCCCGTCGATGACTTTGACGATGTCCTTGACGTGGATGTTGTTCTGCTCCGAGTCCAGCGCCACGGCGAAGCGATTGTCCTTCTTCCTGGTGACCGCCTGGTGCCGCACCGTCACCACCTTCCCGTACATGTTCAGCACCTGCGGGACACGCGGACGGGGGGGACACACGGACATGGGGGGGACACGCGGACGTGGGGGGACACGCGGATGTGGGGGGACACGCGGACGTGGGGGGGGGGCACAAGAATGGGGGGACACCCTCTTGGGTGTGGGACGGACAAACATCCCCATAGGGACCGGGATGTGCGAGCGGGGAACCCGCGGCGGTTTGGGACATTCATGGTGGTTTGGGGACATTGGGGGCAGTTTGGGGACACTGGCGGCGGTTTGGGGACGTTCGTGGTGGTTTGGGGACATTTGGGGTGGTTTGGGGACATTTGGGGACGTTCATGGTGGTCTGGGGACACTGGCGGCAGTTTGGGACATTCATGGTGGTTTGGGGACATTGGGGGCGGTTTGGGGACACTGGTGGTGGTGTAGGGACATTGGGGGCCATTTGGGGACACTGGTGGTAGTTTGGGGACACTGGTGGTGGTTTGGGGACACTGGGGGCCGTTTGGGGACACTGTTTTGGGGACATTTGTGGCTGTTTGGGGACACCAGCGGCCGTTTGGAGACGTTGGGCTGGGGACACTGGGGGCAGTTTGGGGGCATTGGCTGCCGTTTGGGGACATCGGTTTGGTGACACTAGTGGCCGTTTGGTGACACTGGCAGGAGTTTGGCAACACTGGCAGCCGTTTGGAGACATTGGCAACCATTTGGGGACATTGGTTTGGTGACACTGGGGGCCGTTTGGGGACATTTGTTTGGTGACACTGGTGGCCGTTTGGGGACACTGGGGGCTGTCTGGGGACATTGGTTTGGGGACATTTGTGGCTGTCTGGGGACACTGGTGGCCGTTTGGGGACACTGGTTTGGGGACCCTGGTTTGGGGACCCTGGTTTGGGGACAATTGTGGCCGTTTGGGGACACTGGGGGCCGTTTGGGGACACTGGTTTGGGGACATTTGTGGCTGTTTGGGGACACCAGCGGCCGTTTGGAGACGTTGGGCTGGGGACACTGGGGGCAGTTTGGGGGCATTGGCGGCCGTTTGGGGACATTGGTTTGGTGATGCTGGGGGCTGTCTGGGGACATTGGTTTGGGGACCCTGGTTTGGGGACAATTGTGGCCGTTTGGGGACACTGGGGGCCGTTTGGGGACACTGGTTTGGGGACATTTGTGGCTGTTTGGGGACACCAGCGGCCGTTTGGAGACGTTGGGCTGGGGACACTGGGGGCAGTTTGGGGGCATTGGCGGCCGTTTGGGGACATTGGTTTGGTGATGCTGGGGGCTGTCTGGGGACATTGGTTTGGGGACCCTGGTTTGGGGACAATTGTGGCCGTTTGGGGACACTGGGGGCCGTTTGGGGACACTGGTTTGGGGACATTTGTGGCTGTTTGGCGATACTGGCGGCCGTTTGGTGACACTGGGGGCTATTTGGGGACACTGGTGATCATTTGGTGACACTGGGGGCCGTCTGGTGACACTGGTGGCCGTTTGGTGGCAGCGCCGGTGTCCGGGGGGGGTCCCACCTGGAAGGTCTCTCTCTCCAGGCGCACGATGACGCCCACGGTCTGGGGGTCCAGCTGCACCAGCTCCCCCCACTCGTGCTGCCCCCCCACGTCGACGCCCGAGGCCGTTTCGGAGCAGAGCTGCAGGTCCCGCGGCAGCACCTTCAGCTGCGCCAAAACCACCACAGCGTCACCGTTTCCCCGCCGTTCCCCCCAAAAACCGCCCCGCGCGGGGGGGGCCGGCGCCTCTTTGTGCCCCCCCCTCCCAAAATACCTCGTGCATGGTGAGGTCGGAGAAGAGGATGACGAAGTTCTCCTCCACGCGCACGATCAGCCCCGTGTCGCCCTCGTAGCGCCCGGCGATCACCTTGACGTGGTCGCCCATCTTGAAGTATTTGCGCAGCTCCTGCGCCGGGAACTCCAGCATGTCCTGGGGGGGGGGAACGCCGTGTTTAGGGGGCGGGGGAACAATGGGGGGTCCCAGCGTTGTCCCCGGGGGGTCCCCGACCTTCAGGTCCTCGTGCTTGGGCATGATGGTGATCTTGTTGCCGTCCACGCTGAGGATCTTGCCCTGGAGGTTGATGAGCTCCCCCTCGCACACCTCCACGTTGTCCCCCGGCTGGAAGTTGTGCTCCCGCTCCTTCCCTGGGGACAACGGGGACAATGGGGACGATGGGGACCATGGCGGGGCAATGGGGACAACGCTGGGACAATGGGGACAGTGCGGGAGCAACGGGGACCATGGGGACAATGAGGGACAATGGGGACAGTGTGGGGGCAACGGGGACAACGCTGGGACAATGCGGGAGCAACGGGGCCAACGGGGACGATGGGGACAATGTGGGGACAGTGGGGACAATGTGGGGACGATGCGGGGACAATGGGGATGATGGGGACAATGTGGGGACAGTGGGGACAATGGGGACAATGTGGGGATGATATGGGGACGATGCGGGGACAACGGGGACAATGTGGGAACGGGGTCAACGGGGACAATGTGGGGCTAACGGGGATGATGGGGACAATGTGGGGACAGTGGGGACAATGGGGACGATGTAGGGACAACAGGGACAATGCGGGGACAATGGGGGGACAATGAGGGGACAATGAGGATGACGCAGGGACAATGGGGACAATGCGGGGACAACGGGGATGATGCGGGGACAATGGGGGGACAATGAGGATGACGCAGGGACAATGGGGACAATGCGGGGACAACGGGGATGATGCGGGGACAATGGGGGGATAATGTGGGGACGATGCGGGGACAACTGGGATAATGTGAGGACAATGGGGGGACAATGGGGACGATGGGGACAACGCGGGGACAGTGGGGAGGATGCGGGGACAATGTGGGCACAATGGGGATGACGCAGGGACAACAGAGACGATGTGGGGACACCGTGGAGACAATGGGGACGATGTGGGGACACCGTGGAGACAACGGGGACCATGTGGGGCCAGCGGGGCCCCCCGTACCTGTGCTCTCCGTCACCACCTCCAGGTCGATGCCTTCGGGCTGGTCCTCGAACTTCTCGAGCTCCGACAGCGTGGGCTTCACGCCCTCCGTGATCTGCCCGCGGCGCCACACGGTCCCCGAGTGCCCCGCAACGGGGGGTTTTTGGGGCGACAGCGGCGGGTTCTGGGGGCGGCGCACTCACCACGGCCGACATGGCGAAGCTCTTGAACAGGAACCCCTTGCGGCTGTAGCGGTTGCCCTCGAATATGAGGAAATCGCCGTCGGACGCCACGTCCCCTCCCAGGGAGCTGGGGACAGAAGCCGTGTCACCCCCCGAGGGGGGAAATGACGGGGTTGGGGGTGCTGGGGGGTTTGGGGACATCCGAAGTCCCCGTGGCGGGGATGGGACGGGGACGCACCGGATCTTCTCGGCGTCAAAGAGCCGCTGCGGGGGGCGCTTGAACTTCTTCCTCTTGGCGAACCAGTCTTTCTGCGGGGAGGGGGGTCAGGGGGGACAGCGGGGACGGGGGGGGATGGGGTGGGGATGGTGGGGACAGAGGGGGGGACAGGGTGGGAACCGCACTAGGGACAGGGTGGGGACAGGGCGGGGTCAGGGAGGGGACAGGGGTGGGGACTGCACTAGAGACAGGGTGGGGATGGGGTGGGGACACGGGTGGGGACAGGGAGGGGACACGGGTGGGGACAGGGAGGGGACAGGGAGGGGACAGGGGTGGGGACTGCACTAGAGACAGGGTGGGGATGGGGTGGGGACATGGGTGGGGACACGGGTGGGGACAGGGGTGGGGACAGGGGTGGGGACAGGGAGGGGACAGGGGTGGGGACTGCACTAGAGACAGGGTGGGGATGGGGTGGGGACAGGGGTGGGGACAGGGAGGGGGACAGGGAGGGGGACAGGGAGGGGGACAGGGAGGGGGACAGGGGTGGGGACAGGGAGGGGACAGGGAGGGGACAGGGGTGGGGACAGGGGTGGGGACAGGGGTGGGGACAGGGAGGGGACACGGGTGGGGACAGGGAGGGGACAGGGAGGGGACAGGGGTGGGGACAGGGAGGGGACATGGGTGGGGACAGGGAGGGGACAGGGAGGGGACAGGGGTGGGGACAGGGAGGGGGACTGCACTAGAGACAGGGTGGGGATGGGGTGGGGACAGGGAGGGGACAGGGGTGGGGATGGGGTGCGGATGGGGTGGGGACAGGGTGGAGATGGCGGGGCGGGATGGGGACAGCACTGGGGACGGGAAGGGGACAGGGTGGGGTTGGGGTGGGGACAGGGGTGGGGATGGGGCAGGGACGGGGACGGGGTGGGGACAGCGGTGTCCCCCCGGCCCTCACCAGGCTCATTCGGGCCTTGATGCGGTCGAAGTCGATGCGCGGGATCATCTTGAGGGAGATCTGGTTCTGGCTGGGCTCCACGTAATCCACCTGCGGCACGGAGCGGGGACAAAGGGACACGCTGGGACACTGGGGACAGCCTGGGGACAGCCTGGGGACAGCCTGGGGACAGCCTGGGGACAGCCTGGGGACAGCCCTGCTGCTGGGTCACCCCCTGGCCCAACCACAGAGCAGCTTCCCCAACACCGATGGGACCCCTGACGTACTCAGGGGCCACCAAAGACTTGATCTGCAGGGACTGGGGACAGCTGGGGACACATTAGGGACCCTCAAGGACACCGTGGGGACACATTAGGGACACCCCTGCTACTGGGTCACCCCCCTCGTCCAACCACAGCCCAGTTTCCCCAGTGTAGATGTGACCCCAAAAACCTGACATGCAGGGGCTGGGGGACATGGGGACACTTGGGGACACTCAGGGCCACCCTGGGGACACTTGGAGACACTCAGGGCCACCTTGGGGCCACTCAGGGTCACTGTGGGGCCACTTGGGGACACATTAGGGACACCCCTGCTGGTGGGTCTCCCCCCTTGTCCAACCACAGCCCAGTTACCCAATGTAGATGTGACCCCAAAAACTTGATCTGCAGGGGCTGGGGGATACAGGGACACTTGGGGACACCCAGGGACACTTGGGGTCAATCAGGAGCACACAGGGCCACCGTGGGGCCAGTTGGGGACACCTTGGGGACAATCCTACTGGTGGGTCACCCCCCTCGTCCAACCACAGCCCAGTTTCCCCGGTGTAGATGTGACCCCAAAAACCTGATCTGCAAGGGATGGGGGACATGGGGACACTTGGGGACACTCAGGGTCACCTTGGGGACAATCCTACTGGTGGGTCACCTGCCTCATCCAACCACAGCCCAGTTTCCCCGATGTAGATGTGACCCCAAAACTTGATCTGCAGGGGCCACGGGGCCACTTGGGGCCACCCGGGGCCACCCGTTTGTCACCTGGGCGATGTCGTCCTTGTAGATGCCCCTCTTGAGGCGCACCCAGGCCTTGGGCTTGAGGTTGGTGACCTCCTTGACCACCTTGAGCACGTCGGTCATCTCCTTGATGGGCACCATCTGCTGGTTCCAGTAGCCCACGCGCAGGTTGCCCACGCCCTCGATGGCCTGCTTGACGTGCGTCTGCTTGTAGGCCTCCACGTAGATGTAGCCCTTGACGTGCTCGGGGGCCACCACCGACTTGATCTGCAGGGGCTGGGGACACAGGGGACGGTTGGGGACACGTTAGGGACACGTTTGGGTTGGTTGGGGACAGCCCTGGTTGGGGTCACCTCCACTGTCCAACCACAGAGTGGCTTCCCCAACGTTGATGGGACCCTTGATGTGCTCGGGGGCCACCACCGACTTGATCTGCAGGGGCTGGGGACACGGGGGACGGTTGGGGACACGTTAAGGACACGTTTGGGTTGGTTGGGGACAGCCCTGGTTGGGGTCACCTCCACTGTCCAACCACCAAGTGGCTTCCCCAACGTTGATGGGACCCTTGACATGCTTGGGGGCCACCACCAACTTGATCTGCAGGGGCTGGGGACACGGGGGACGGTTGGGGACACGTTTGGGTTGGTTGGGGACAGCCCTGGTTGGGGTCACCTCCACTGTCCAACCACAAAGTGGCTTCCCCAACGTTGATGGGACCCTTGACGTGCTCGGGGGCCACCAGAGACTTGATCTGCAGGGGCTGGGGACACGGGGGACGGTTGGGGACACGTTAAGGACACATTTGGGTTGGTTGGGGACAGCCCTGGTTGGGGTCACCTCCACTGTCCAACCACAGAGTGGCTTCCCCAACGTTGATGGGACCCTTGATGTGCTCGGGGGCCACCAGAGACTTGATCTGCAAGGGCTGGGGACACGGGGACACAAGGGGACATGTTAGGGACACATTTGGGATGGTCGGGGACACGCTGGGGACAACCCTGGTGGGGGTTTTCCAACCATCGCCCAACCACAGACCCATTTCCCCAGCACTGATGGGACCCTTGACGTGCTTGGGGGCCACCAGAGACTTGATCTGCAGGGGCTGGGGACATGGGGACACTTGAGGACACCTTGCGGACACCTGGGGACACTTTGGGGACAGCCCTGGTGGGGGGTCATCCCCCATGTCCAACCACGAAGTGGTTTCCCCAACATTGAGCTGACCCCAAAGACTTGATCTGCAGGGGCTGGGGACACGGGGACACTTGGGGACAGTGAGGGACACCTTGGGGACACACTGGGGACACTCGGGGACACCTTGGGGACACCCCTGCTGGTGGGTCACCCCCCTCGTCCAACCACAGCCCAGTTTCCCCACTGTAGATGTGACCCCAACGACTTGATGTGCAAGGGCTGGGGGATGCGGGAACACTTGGGGACACTTGGGGACACATGGGGACACATTGGGGACACTTGGGGACACATGGGGACACCTGGGGACACCTGGGGACACCTGGGGACACTTGGGGACACGTCCCCCTCACCGTGTCGGTGAACTGGTAGGCGATGAACTTGCGCATGAGGGCGATGGCGGTGGCGCGCTCCTCCCCGATCTGGGCCAAAAAACGGCGATTTTGGGACCGGGGGGGCAAAAAACGTTAATTTGGGGAGTGGGGATGCGGCCCCTCCCCCCTCCCCCATCCTCCACCCTCCCATCCCCCACCTTGCACTTCACAGTCCAGAGATTCGGGTCCCTGTTGGGGGGGGGGGGGGAGAAATAAAACCCACCATTATCATCAGTTTTGTCCCAATTTCCTCCTTTCTCACCCCAAAACCACAAAGCCTCCCCCCCACCATTTCACTCCATTTTTCCCCCAAAATAATCCGGCATTTTTCTATCCCCACCAAACCCCAATTCCCTGTTTTTCCCCCCAAACCCCCAGTGGTTTCTTCCTCCCCCAAACCCCTTTTTCCTCTTTTTCCCCCAAAAACACAAACCTTTTTCACCCCCCCTTACCCAAATTTCCTCCTTTTTCCCCCAAAACACGAACCTTTCTCACCCCCCCTTACCCAAATTTCCTCTTTTTTCCCCCAAAAAGCCCCATTTGCTTTTACCCCCCCATGAAAATCCCTTTTCCTTCTCCCCCTCGAAACCATCGAGACTTTTACCCTCCCCCAAAACCCTATTTTTTTTCCCATAAATCTTCTTCTCCCCCCCCCATGGTGATTTTTCTGTGTCCCCCCAAATGGTGATTTTTGCCCCCCAGCCCCCCATGGTGGTTTTGCCCCCCGGCCCCCCATGGTGGTTTTGCCCCCCCGCACTCACTTGACCCCCGGCAGCAGCTGCTGTTGGGTGATGTCGTCCGAGAGCTCGTCGGAACCGCCGTAAACGCTTCAAAATTAACGCAATTAACGCAATTATGACAAGGGGGGGGCCCAGGGGGGTGGGGGTCGTGGGGGGGGGGTCGCAGGGGGGTCGGGGACCCCAAAACTCACGTTTCTCCCACCGAGGACTTGGCGTATTTCTTCATGTAATACTCGCCCAGCTCCTCCTCGCGCTGGTCCCTGGGGGGGCAGAAACGATGGGGGGGTCGGGGCGGCCCCCGGCGGACAGACGGACACAGGACGGACAGAGGGACGCGGGGACGGACAGAGGGACGCAGGATGGGCGGTGCAATGCGGGGATGGACAGAGGGACAGGGGATGGACTGAGGGATGCGGGGATGGACAGAGGGATGCAGGATGGACAGAGGGACGCGGGGATGGACAGAGGGACAGGGGGACGGATGGAGGGATACAGGATGGACAGAGGGACACGGGGATGAATGGAGGGATACAGGATGGACAGAGGGATGCAGGATGGACAGAGGGATGCGGGGATGGACGGAGGGACGTGGGGACGGACGGAGGGATACAGGACGGACAGAGGGACACAGAGGGACACGGGGATGGATGGAGGGATACAGGATGGACAGAGGGATGCGGGGATGGACGGAGGGACGTGGGGACGGATGAAGGGATACAGGACGGACAGAGGAATACAGGACGGACACAGGGATACAGGACGGACACAGGGATACAGGGCGGACAGAGGGACATGGGGATGGATGGAGGGATACAGGACGGACAGAGGGACGCGGTGACGGGTGGAGGGATACACGATGGACAGAGAGACACAGGGATGGACAGAGGGACGCGAGGATGGATGGAGGGACACGGGACGGACAGAGGGAAAGACAGAGGGACGCAGGATGGACGGCGGGACGTGGGGACGGACGGCGGGACGTGGGACGGACGGCGGGACGTGGGATGGACGGCGGGATACGGGAAGGACAGAGGGACGTGGGATGGACGGAGGGATACGGGGACGGCTGGAGGGATGGACAGAGGGCTGGACAGAGGGATGCTGGACAGACAGACAGAGGGACGGTCACCTCCAGAGGTTCTGCAGGCGCCGCGCCCCCGAGCGATCCTCGTCCAGCACCACGTTGTCGATGTTGGAGGCTGCGGGGGGGGGACAGCGTTGGCACCCCGGGGGGGCACGGGGACTGGGGGGGGCGTTTGGGGGGCAGGGACTTTGGGGGGTCAGGACTCACCTTCGATCTCCTCTGCGGGGGGAGGAGGCGGCGGAGGATGGAGGATGATGGAGACATGAGCAAACCCCGGGGGGGGATCAGACGGGGGGGGGAACAGGGGGAAATAGAGGAGGGAGTGGGGGGAGAAGAGGAAACGGGGGATAGAAAGGGACAGGAAAGCAAGAAAATAGCAGGAAAAGGAGAGAAAACCAGGAAAAACAAGGGGAAAAAAGGGGGGGAATGGGGAAAGGAGGGGGAAAAGGGGGAGGGAAGGGGGGGGATAAAGGGGGGGAAGTGGGGGAAAAAGGAGGGGGGAGAAAGGGGGAGGAAGAGGGGTGGAAAGGAGGGGGAGGAAAGGGGGGGGAGGAAAGGGGGGGGAGGAAAGGGGGGGGAGGAAAGGGGGGGGAGGAAAGGGGGGGGAGGAAAGGGGGGGGGAGGAAAGGGGGGGGGAGGAAAGGGGGGGGAGGAAAGGGGGGGGAGGAAAGGGGGGGGGGGAGGAAAGGGGGGGGGGGAGGAAAGGGGGGGGGGAAAGTTGGGGGTGAGGTAAAGGGGGGGGTCAGAAAAAGCAACAGAAAAGCCCCAGGCGAGCGCAGATGAGATGAGTCAAGTGGACGGACACGAGGAGGGAAGGACAGACAGACACTGGGGGGGTCCCCAAAGTTCTGGGGCTCCCCAAGGCCCCGGGGGAGCCCCCAAAACTCTGGGGGGGGGGCCAGAGCTCCAGGGTGCTCCCCAAAGCTCTGGGGGGGGCCCAAAAGCTCGGGGGGGGTCCCCAAGATCTGGGGCTCCCAAAACCTCTGGGGGCTGGGGTCCCCAAAGATCTGGGGCTCCCCAAGGCCTCGGGGGGCCCCAAAACTCTGGGGGGGTCCCCAAAGCTCTGGAAGGGTCCCCAAAGCTCTGGGGGGCTCCCAAGGTTGGGGGGTTCCCCCTCCTCACCTTTCTCCAGAATGTCTTCGGCTCCATCTTCCCACTGATCTTCATCCTCATACTCATCGTCGACATCTGGGGGGGTCAGGGGGGTGAGCGGGGCTGGGGGGGCCGCAGCGACCCCCCCAAACTGCAGCGCCCCCCCAAACCTCACCGGCCTCGTCCAGGATGAAGCCGCCGTGCCGCGGTTTCTTGGCGGGGCGGTCGTCGTCTTCCTCCTCCTCCTCCTCATCGTACTCCTCCTCCTCCTCCTCCTCCTCCTCCTCCTTCTCGCTGGCGCGCTCCTCCTCGGCCTGGGGGGGTTTGGGGGGGCTGAGAGAGGTTTTGGGGTTCGGGGGGGTCTGAGGGAGGGGTTGGGGGGAGGGACCTCTCGGTGACCCCCAAAGGGCGCTGCCTTCGGCCTCACCTCGGCCTCCTCGCCCTGGGGGGGTTTTGGGGGTTTAAGGGGGTTCAGGGGCTTTGGGGGGTCACCTCAGTCTCCTTGACCTGGGTGGGTTTGGGGGTTCAGGGGCTTTGGGGGGTCGGGGGGGGTCCAGGGGGGTTTGGGGGTCACCTTGGTCTCCTCAGCCTGAGGGAGTTTGGGGTTCAGGGAGTTTGGGGGGGTCCAAGAGATTTGGGCTCCTTGGCCTTGTGAGGTTTGGGGTTCAGGGGGGCTTGGGGGGGGTCCAAGGGGTTTGGGGGGTCACCTTGGCCTCCTTGGCCTTGCAAGGTTTGGGGTTCAGAGGGGTTTGGGGTTCAGGGGGGTCACCTCAGCCTCCTTGACCTTGCGAGATTTGGGGTTCAGGAGGGTTTGGGGGGGGGCCAGGGGGGTTTTGGGGGTCACCTCGACCTGGGGGGGTTTGGGGGTTCACCTCGGCCTCCTCGGCCTGGGGGTGTTTGGGGGTTCAGGGGGGGTTTGGGGGTTCAGGGGGGTCGCCTCGGCCTCCTCGGCATGGGGGTGTTTGGGGGTTCAGGGGGATTTGGGGGTTCAGGGGGGGGTTGGGGGTTTGGGGGTCACCTCGGCCTCCTCGTTCTCGCTGCTGCGCTCGCTCTCGTCCTCCGAGAAGTTGCTGTCGTCACTGTCCGACATGGTGGGGGGGCTGCGGGGAATAACGGGGTGAACTGGGGAATGGGGGGGAACCGGGGAATGGGGGGGAACTGGGGAATGGGGGGGAACTGGGGGAATGGGGGGGAACTGGGGGTGAACTGGGGAATGGGGGGGAACTGGGGAATGGGGGTGAACTGGGGGAATGGGGGTGAACTGGGGGTGAACTGGGGAATGGGGGGGAACTGGGGAATGGGGGTGAACTGGGGGAATGGGGGTGAACTGGGGGAATGGGGGGGAATGGGGGAATGGGGTGAACTGGGGAATGGGGGGGAACTGGGGAATGGGGGTGAACTGGGGAATGGGGGGGAACTGGGGAATGGGGGTGAACTGGGGGAATGGGGGTGAACTGGGGGAATGGGGGGGAATGGGGGAATGGGGGTGAACTGGGGAATGGGGGGGAACTGGGGAATGGGGGTGAACTGGGGAATGGGGGTGAACTGGGGGAATGGGGGTGAACTGGGGGTGAACTGGGGAATGGGGGGGAACTGGGGAATGGGGGGGAACTGGGGGAATGGGGGTGAACTGGGGGAATGGGGGTGAACTGGGGGTGAACTGGGGAATGGGGGTGAACTGGGGAATGGGGGGGAACTGGGGAATGGGGGGGAACTGGGGAATGGGGGTGAACTGGGGGAATGGGGGGGAACTGGGGAATGGGGGTGAACTGGGGGAATGGGGGGGAACTGGGGAATGGGGGTGAACTGGGGAATGGGGGGGAACTGGGGAATGGGGGTGAACTGGGGGAATGGGGGGGAACTGGGGAATGGGGGTGAACTGGGGGAATGGGGGGGAACTGGGGAATGGGGGTGAACTGGGGAATGGGGGGGAACTGGGGAATGGGGGGGAACTGGGGGTGAACTGGGGGAATGGGGGGGAACTGGGGAATGGGGGTGAACTGGGGAATGGGGGGGAACTGGGGAATGGGGGTGAACTGGGGGAATGGGGGGGAACTGGGGGTGAACTGGGGGAATGGGGGGGAACTGGGGAATGGGGGTGAACTGGGGGAATGGGGGGGAACTGGGGAATGGGGGTGAACTGGGGAATGGGGGGGAACTGGGGGAATGGGGGTGAACTGGGGAATGGGGGGGAACTGGGGAATGGGGGTGAACTGGGGGAATGGGGGGGAACTGGGGGTGAACTGGGGAATGGGGGGGAACTGGGGAATGGGGGTGAACTGGGGGAACGGGGGGTGAACTGGGGAATGGGGGGGAACTGGGGAATGGGGGGGAACTGGGGAATGGGGGGGAACTGGGGGTGAACTGGGGAATGGGGGGGAACTGGGGAATGGGGGGGAACTGGGGAATGGGGGTGAACTGGGGGGGCTGCGGGGAAAGGGGGTGAACTGGGGGGGGAATGGGGGTGAATTGGGGGGGGAATGGGGGTGAATTGGGGGGGAATGGGGGGGCCGGGGGGGGAATGGGGGTGAATTGGGGGGGAACGGGGGTGAATTGGGGGGGAATGGGGGTGAACTGGGGGGGGAATGGGGGTGAATTGGGGGGGAACGGGGGGGCCTGGGGGGGAATGGGGGCTCCGGGGGTGTCCGGGGGTTCCGGTAACGGGGTGTCCGGGGTTCCCGGGGTGTCCGGCGGCCCCGCCCCCGCGCTCGGCCTCACGGGAGCCCCGGATCGGGCCCCGGATGGAGCCCCGGATGGAGCCCCGGATCGAGCCCGGATCGGGCCCCGGGGGCTCCGAAGCGCCCGCCCCCCCTCCCCGGGGTTACCGGCGGCTCCGCTCCGCGCTCTCCGGCCTCAGCCCCGCCCGCCGCAGCTTCCGCTTCCGGCTCCGCTCCCGGTTCTCGGTCCGGTTCCGCTCCCGCTTCTCGGCTCCGGTGTCGCACCCGGTTCGCTCGGCCTGGGCCTCGCCGCCGGTTTCCGGTTCCGGTGACAAGTTCCGGTCCCGCCTCCCCCCCCCCCCCGCCACCGCGTCAACGCCTCTCGCGGGGGCGTGGCCAGGCCTGATTGGCAGCTGCGGCGACGGCGGCGCCGAGGGGCCAAACGACCGAGCGACGCGAAGGCGGCGAAAGCGCTTGGGGGCGGCGGGAGCGACGTCACACGGCCCGACCGTGACGTCACGGGGCAGCTTGCGTCACCCAGCGTCCTGGGGTCCCCCCCCCGTCCCACCATGGGCAGAGGAGCCAAAATCACACAAAAACAGTTTATTTACCAAAAAACAGGCGTTTTCTCCCCAAATCTCAGGGGGTCCAACACATCCAAATCCCCCCAGAATTCAGGACCCCCCCCGGGGGGCCAGTGCCCCAAAACCCAGGGCTGGGACCCCCCAGACCCCCCTGTATCCCCCCTTGGCAGGTTAGGGGGGGTCCCTGACCCCAGGGGGGTCCCCAATAACTCAGAGACCCCCCAAATAAACCAGGACCCTCCCTAAATAAATCAGGACCCCCCCCAAATAAATCAGGACCCCCCCATCCACACTCAGGCCCCCACATATGGTACCAAGACCCCCACACATGGTACCAGGACCCCCCAAATCTCCCCGTATCCCCCCCCAGCTGTTCAGGAGGGGGGTCCCTGACCCCGAGGGGGGTTTCCCAATAACTCAGGGACCCCCCAAGTAAATCAGGACCCCCCTCCCATCCACACTCAGCCCCCCACACATGGAACCAGGACCTCCAAACCCCCCTTGTATCCCCCCATAGCTGTTTGGGGGGGGTCCCTGACCCTGAGGGGGGTTCCCCAATTACTCAGGGACCCCCCAAATAAATCAGGACGCTACCAAATAAATCAGGACCCCCCCCTCCATCCACACTCAACCCCCCATATATGGTACCAGGACCCCCACACATGGAACCAGGACCCCCCAAACCCCCCCGTATCTCCCCTTGGCGGTTCGGGGGGTGGGTCCCTGACCCCGAGGGGGGGTCCCCGCTAAGTCAGGGCCCCCCCGGGGGGGGCAGCTTGCCGGTGATCTTGTTGGCCCCCTCCAGCAGCGCGTTGTGAATGTCCTTGGCCCCCGCGATCTGGGCCTTGATGAGCGGCAGGTACTGGGTGTACGGGAGGGTCTCCCCCGCGCCCCCCCCCTCGCCCTTGGGGGGGGCGGCCGGCACCAGCGCGGGGGCGTGTTTGGCGCTGTCGAAACTCTGCGAGAGGCACTCGTGGGCCAGGCGCTGCGGGGGGGCGGGGGTCAGCAAGGGGGGGGGACTCTGGGGGGGGGAACTGGGAACACACTGGGGGAGTCCTGTGGGGGTCCCGGGGGCTCTGAGTGGGATCCTGGGGGTGTCTGAGGGTGTTATGGGGGGGACTGAGGTGTCCTGGGGGGGTCCCAGGGGGTCTGAGTGGGATCCTGGGGGTGTCTGGGGGTGTTATGGGGGGACTGAGGTGTCCTGGGGGGGTCCCAGGGGTCTGAGTGCGATCCTCGGGGTGTCTGGGGGGGATCCTGGGAGGTCTGGGGTATCCTGGGAGGGTCCCGGGGGTCTGAGTGGGATCCTGCGGGGTTCTGGGGGTGTCATGGCGGGGACTGGGGTGTCCTGGGGGGGTCCTGGGGGGTCCCAGGGTGTCTGGGGGGGATCCTGAGGATGTCAAGGGGGAGGTCTGGGGTATCCTGGAGGGGTCCCAGGGGTCTGAGGGGGATCCTGGGGGTGTCTAGGGGGGATCCTGGAGGCTCTGGGGGTGTCGGGGGGAGTCTGGGGGGTCCTGAGGGGGGTCCTGGGGGTGTCTGGGGAGATCCTGGCGGCTCTGGGGGTGTCACAGGGAGGTCTAGGGGGGGTCCTAGAGGTGTCATGGGGGGTCTGGGGGGGTACAGAGGGTGAGAGGGCTCTCACTGGGGGGGTCATGGGGAGGTCACTCACCAAGCACAGCTCTAACTGGTCGCAAAGGGCGTAAAACTCCTCCAGGCTCTTGTCGAAACGCTGCAGGGGGCCCTCGGCGCTCTTCCTGGGGGGGCACTGGGGGTACTGGGGGCACTGGGATGGGGCTGGGGGGCACTGAGGGGTACTGGGATGGGGCTGGGGGTCACCGGGGGACACTGGGATGGGACTGGGGGGCACTGGGATGGGACTGGGGGATACTGAGGGGTACTGGGATGGGGCTGGGGGGCACTGGGGGACACTGGGATGGGACTGGGGGGCACTGGGATGGGACTGGGGGATACTGAGGGGTACTGGGATGGGGCTGGGGGTCACCGGGGGACACTGGGATGGGACTGGGGGGCACTGGGATGGGACTGGGGGATACTGAGGGGTACTGGGATGGGGCTGGGGGGCACTGGGGGTACTGGGGGCACTGGGATGGGGCTGGGGGGACACTGGGATGGGGCTGGGGGATACTGAAGGGCACCGGGGGGCACTGGGATGGGGCTGGGGGGACACTGGGATGGGGCTGGGGGATACTGAAGGGCACCGGGGGGCACTGGGATGGGGCTGGGGGGCACTGGGGGTACTGGGGGCACTGGGATGGGGCTGGGGGGACACTGGGATGGGGCTGGGGGATACTGAGGGGCACCAGGGGGCACTGGGATGGGGCTGGGGGGCACTGGGGGCACTGGGATGGCACTGGGGGCACTGGGGGGCGGGGGGGGGTCACTCACTGCCCGTTGTCGATGTTGGAGTTCTGCACCAGGTTCTGCGCCGCCACCTTCATCAGGGTCTGGGGGGGACACGGAGGGTCAGGGGGGGACACACGGAGCCCCTCCCCCCCCGGCTCCCCGGCGTGTCAGCTGAGTCGTGTACTGGGGGGACACTGGGAAACGGGGACACCCCCGGGACCCCCAAACAACCCCCGCCCCTTCCCATGGCCCCGCGCCTGCGCCCGCAGGCCACGCCCACCCCCGGCGGCAAGCTACGCCCTCTCCCCCCGGCATAGGCAAAGCCCTGCGCCCGCAGGCCACGCCTCCTCCCGGCGGCAAGCCACGCCCTCTCCCCAGGCATAGGCAAAGCCCTGAGCCCGCAGGCCACGCCCACCCCCGGCGGCAAGCCACGCCCTCTCCCCCCGGCATAGGCAAAGCCCTGCGCCCGCAGACCACGCCTCCTCCCGGCGGCAAGCCACGCCCTCTCCCCAGGCATAGGCAAAGCCCTGCGCCCGCAGGCCACGCCCACCCCGGCGGCAAGCCCCGCCCCCCGCGTCAGGCCCCGCCCACCTGCAGGCTCTCCTTCAGCTGCGGGATGAGCAGGCGGAAGCGCTGCACCGGGTCGAAGTCCTGCGCCTGCGCGGCCGCCACCTGCGCGGGCAGCGGCGGCTGCGCGGGGGCCTGGCCCGGCCCCGCTCCCGGCCCGGGCGCTGCGGGCAGAGCCGGCGGCGGCCCCGGTCCCGGCCCCGGTCCCGGTCCCGTTCCCGTTCCCGTTCCCGGCCCCGCGGGCGGCTGAGGGGGAGGCGCCGCCATCGCGCCGGGCTGCCGCTCCCGCCCCGGAAGTGACGCCGCGCGGAGGGGTCCTGGGCGCCGGAAGTAGGCGTCCGCCGCGCCGCCGCCATGGCGCCCACCATCCAGACGCAGGCGCAGCGGGAGGAGCCGGGACACCGGTAACGGCCACGTCACCGCCGTGACGCCACGCCCGCCGCCGTGACGTCACGGGGGTGGGGGAGGGCGGTTCCGCGCCGGTTTGGGGTCCACGAAGTGATGTCAGCGGGCGGGAGCCGTCGTGACGTCATAGCGCACGGGGGAGGGGCTTGTGGATGGGGGGGTCCTTTCGTGACGTCATAGGGGGGGTGCCTGTATCATATCGTGACGTCATGGGGGAATGCCTGGGTCCGGGGATACACGTGGGTCCTGGGGTGCCCTAATGACGTCATAGCGCGGGGGGGGGGGGGGGAAGGCTTCATGACGTCATAGCGCACGCAGAGAAGGGGGGGCGGGGCCCGGACGCCTGGGTCCCCCCACTCCCCTCCCCTCCCCCCCCAGGCCCAGCTCCCACCGGACGCTGCCCGAGAGGTGAGTGACCCCTGTGACCCCTGACCCCCCGTGACCCCCTGACCCCCCGACCCTGTGACCCCCAACTCACCCTGACCCCCCCAAACCCTCTGACCCTGTGACCCCCTGACCCTGTGACCTCCAGGTCTCCCATGTGATCTCCTGACCCCCCCATGACCCCCTGACCCCCCATGACCCCCCTGATCCCTATGTCCTTCCTGACCCTGTGACCCCCCCGTGACCCCCTGACCCCTCGTGCCCCCCTGACCCCCATGACTCCCTGAGCCCCTGTGACCCCTCTCACCCCCCGACCCACCACGACCCCCATGACCTCCTGACCCTCCCGTGACCCCCTGACCCCTGTGACCCCTCTCCCCTGACCCGCCGTGACCCCCCTGATCCCCATGTCCCCCTGGCCCTGTGACCCCCCTGTGACCCCTCGTGACCCTGACCCCCCCGTGACCCCCGTGCCCTTGACCCCCCGTGCCCCCAGGTCGGGCGTCGTGTGCCGGGTCAAGTTCTGCAACAGCCTCCCCGACATCCCCTTCGACCCCAAGTTCATCACCTACCCCTTCGACCAGAGCCGGTAGGGGGGCTGGGGGGCCCGGGGGGGGGTTGGGGGGTCCTGGGGCTGTTTGGGGGGGTCCTGGGGGTGTTTTGGGGGTCCTGGGGCTGTTTTGGGGGGGTCCTGGGGGTGTTTTGGGGGTCCTGGGGCTGTTTTGGGGGGGTCCTGGGGGTGTTTTGGGGGTCCTGGGGCTGTTTTGGGGGGGTCCTGGGGGTGTTTTGGGGGTCCTGGGGGTGTTTTGGGGGGTCCTGGGGGTGTTTTGGGGGGGTCCTGGGGCTGTTTTGGGGTCCTGGGGGTGTTTGGGGGGGTCCTGGGGAGGGTTTTGGGGGGTCCTGGGGGTGTTTTGGGGGGTCCTGGGGGTGTTTGGGGGGGTCCTGGGGGTGTTTTGGGGGTCCTGGGGGTGTTTGGGGGGGTCCTGGGGGTCTTTGGGGGGTCCTGGGGGTGTTTTGGGGAGGATTTTGGGGGTTTTCAGGGGGTTTGGGGGGGATTTTGGGGTCTTGGGGTGTCCCAGGGGTTTAAAGGGCGATTGGGGGGGTTGGGGCTATTTTGGGGTGTTTTGGGGGTGTTTTGGGGGTATTTTGGGGGGGGTTGGGGGTGTTTTGGGGGTATTTTGGGAGGTTTGGGGTGTTTTGGGGGTATTTTGGGGTGTTTTGGGGTGTTTTGGGGGTATTTTGGGGGCTTTTGGGGTATTTTGAGGGTGTTTGGGGGCTGTTTGGGGGGTGTTTTGGGGGTATTTTGGGGGGTTTTGGGGGGGTTTTGGGGTGTTTTGGGGGTGTTTTGGGGGTATTTTGGGGGTATTTTGGGGTGTTTTGGGGGTATTTTGGGGTGTCTGAGGTGCCGCCCCCCCAGTTTCGTGCAGTACAAGGCGACGTCGCTGGAGAAGCAGCACAAACACGATTTGCTGACGGAGCCGGATTTGGGGGTGACCATCGACCTCATCAACCCCGACACCTACCGCATCGACCCCAGCGGTGCGGGGGGACCCCAGAAATGGGGGGGGTACCCCAAAATGGGGGGGGACCATCGACCTCATCAACCCCGACACCTACCGCATCGACCCCAGCGGTGCGGGGGGACCCCAAAAATGGGGGGGGGTACCCCAAAATGGGGGGGGGACCCCAAAATGGGGGGGGGACCATCAATCTCATCAACCCCGACACCTGTCGCATCGACCCCAGCGGTGCAGGGGACACCCCAAAAATGGGGGGGGTACCCCAAAATGGGGGGGGACCATCGACCTCATCAACCCCGACACCTACCGCATCGACCCCAGTGGTGCGGGGGGGACCCCAAAAATGGGGGGGGTACCCAAAACGGGGGGTGACCATCGATCTCATCAACCCTGACACCTATCGCATCGGCCCCAGTGGTGCGGGGGGGGCCCAAAACGGGGGGGGACCCCGAAATGGGGGAGACAACACCCCAAAACGGGGGATCCCAAAACAAGGGGGACCCCAAAATGGGGAGGATCCCAAGTGGGGGATGTCAAAACGGGGGGGACACCGAAACAGGGGGTACCCTGAAATGGGGGGATCCCAAAATGGGGGGGACCCCGAAATGGGGGGTACCCTGAAATGGGGGGGATCCCAAAATGGGGGGGACCCCGAAACAGGGGGTACCCTGAAATGGGGGGGATCCCAAAATGGGGGGGACCCTGAAACGGGGGGGACACGAAACAGGGGGATCCCAAAATGGGGGGGATCCCAAATTGGAGGGACCCCAAGACACGGGGGACACCGAAACGGGGAGGAGCCCAAAATGAGGGGGACCCCAAAATGGGGGGAGACCAAAATGGGGGAACCAGAAATGGGGGGGACCCCAAAACTGCAGGGGGGGGCAACAAATCCCCTATTGCCCCCCAAGTGCTGCTGGACCCGGCGGACGAGAAGCTGCTGGAGGAGGAAATCCAGGCGCCCACCAGCTCCAAAAGGTACCAAACCCCCCCAAAATAACGGGGGACCTCCCCAAAAAAGGGCTGGGGGGGCTCTCGGGGTTCCCCCGAACCCCCAGGGGGGGTCCCCAATATTTTGCGCCCCCCCCAGGTCGCAGCAACACGCCAAAGTGGTGCCGTGGATGCGCAAGACCGAGTACATCTCCACCGAGTTCAACCGCTACGGCGTCTCCAACGAGAAACCCGAGGTCAAGTGAGTCCGGGGGGGCGCGGGGGGGTCCCCGCGGTGGGGGGGGCCACGCTGACCCCCCCCTTTTCCCACCCCCCCCCCGCAGAATCGGCGTTTCGGTGAAACAACAGTTCACCGAGGAGGAGATTTACAAGGACCGCGACAGCCAAATCGCCGCCATCGAGAAAACCTTCGAGGACGCCCAGAAAGCGGTGAGGGGGGGCACGTCGGGGACCCCCCCGGGGTATTCGGGGGGGGCACAAAGCGCTGACCCCCCCCCCCGTGTGTGTGTGACCCCCCCAGATCACCCAGCACTACAGCAAACCGCGCGTCACCCCCGTCGAGGTCATGCCCGTGTTCCCCGACTTCAAGGTAAAAAATAGGGGGGGGGCGCACTTTGGGGACCCCCCCACTTGGGGGCGGACACCACAAATCCCCCCCCGCTCTGCCAGGGGGGGAACTGAGGCACAGACCCCCCCTTGTAGAGGGAAGTTTTGGGGGCAAAACAGCCCTTTTCAGGACTGGGGGGTTGTTGCCCCCCCCAACACCCCCATTTTTAACCCCAACACCCCCATTTTTAACCCCAACGCCCCCTTTTCCCCCCCCCATTTTTTTACTCCCCACACCCACTTCCCCCCTCCCAATTTTTACCCCCGCCATTTCTCACCCCCATTTCCTCCCCCCCCATTTCCCCCCCCCATTTTTACCCCCACCCCACATTTCCCCCCCCCCACACCCCGTTATTATTATTTACCCCCCATTTTTACCCCCCTATTTCCTCCTCATTGCCCCCTTCATTTCCTCCTTCCCATTTTTACTCCCCCATTCCCCCCCATTTTTACCCCCCATTTTCCCCCCCAATTTTATCCCCCATTCCCCCCCCATTTCCCCCCCAATTTTATCCAACATTCCCCATTTTGCCCCCCCATTTTTACCCCCATTCCCCCCCATTTTTACC
>NW_028116590.1:0-43584 GCF_964273445.1 Streptopelia decaocto | reverse complement strand
ACTGGAATTTTAGCCATTTTTTTACGTGAAATTGTAAACATGTTGAAGTGGATTTTGAAAATTCTAGAGAGAATTTTAAAAGCTTCAACAGAATTTCAACAATTTTGAGAGGGATTTGAAAAGTTTCAATGGGAATGGGAAGAATTGGGACAAAAATTGGAAAATTTTTAAGGGACTTTGAAAAATTTCAACTGGAATTTTAGCCATTTTTTGACGTGAAATTGTAAACATGTGGCCATGGATTTTGAAAATTCTAGAGAGAATTTTAAAAGCTTCAAGAGAATTTCAACAATTTTGAGAGGGATTTGAAAAGTTTCAATGGGAATGGGAAGAATTGGGACAAAAATTGGAAAATTTTTAAGGGACTTTGAAAAAATTTCAACTGGAATTTCAGCAATTTTTTACGTGAAATTGTAAACATGTTGAAGTGGATTTTGAAAATTCTAGAGAGAATTTTAAAAGCTTCAAGAGAATTTCAACAATTTTGAGAGGGATTTGAAAAGTTTCAATGGGAATGGGAAGAATTGGGACAAAAATTGGAAAATTTTTAAGGGACTTTGAAAAAATTTCAACTGGAATTTTAGCCATTTTTTTATGTGAAATTGTAAACATGTGGACATGGATTTTGAAAATTCTAGAGAGAATTTTAAAAGCTTCAACAGAATTTCAACAATTTTGAGAGGGATTTGAAAAGTTTCAATGGGAATGGGAAGAATTGGGACAAAAATTGGAAAATTTTTAAGGGACTTTGAAAAAATTTCAACTGGAATTTTAGCCATTTTTTGACGTGAAATTGTAAACATGTGGACATGGATTTTGAAAATTCTAGAGAGAATTTTAAAAGCTTCAAGAGAATTTCAACAATTTTGAGAGGGATTTGAAAAGTTTCAATGGGAATGGGAAGAATTGGGACAAAAATTGGAAAATTTTTAAGGGACTTTGAAAAAATTTCAACTGGAATTTTAGCAATTTTTTTATGTGAAATTGTAAACATGTGGCCATGGATTTTGAAAATTCTAGAGAGAATTTTAAAAGCTTCAAGAGAATTTCAACAATTTTGAGAGGGATTTGAAAAGTTTCAATGGGAATGGGAAGAATTGGGACAAAAATTGGAAAATTTTTAAGGGACTTTGAAAAAATTTCAACTGGAATTTTAGCAATTTTTTTATGTGAAATTGTAAACATGTGGACATGGATTTTGAAAATTCTAGAGAGAATTTTAAAAGCTTTAACAGAATTTCTACAATTCTGAGAGGGATTTGAAAAGTTTCAATGGGAATGGGAAGAATTGGGACAAAAATTGGAAAAATTTTAAGGGACTTTGAAAAAATTTCAACTGGAATTTTAGCCATTTTTTGACGTGAAATTGTAAACATGTGGCCATGGATTTTGAAAATTCTAGAGAGAATTTTAAAAGCTTCAAGAGAATTTCAACAATTTTGAGAGGGATTTGAAAAGTTTCAATGGGAATGGGAAGAATTGGGACAAAAATTGGAAAATTTTGAAGGGACTTTGAAAAAATTTCAACTGGAATTTTAGCCATTTTTTGACGTGAAATTGTAAACATGTGGCCATGGATTTTGAAAATTCTAGAGAGAATTTTAAAAGCTTCAAGAGAATTTCAACAATTTTGAGAGGGATTTGAAAAGTTTCAATGGGAATGGGAAGAATTGGGACAAAAATTGGAAAATTTTTCAGGGACTTTGAAAAAATTTCAACTGGAATTTTAGCAATTTTTTTATGTGAAATTGTAAACATGTGGCCATGGATTTTGAAAATTCTAGAGAGAATTTTAAAAGCTTCAAGAGAATTTCAACAATTTTGAGAGGGATTTGAAAAGTTTCAATGGGAATGGGAAGAATTGGGACAAAAATTGGAAAACTTTTAAGGGACTTTGAAAAAATTTCAACTGGAATTTTAGCCATTTTTTGACGTGAAATTGTAAACATGTGGACATGGATTTTGAAAATTCTAGAGAGAATTTTAAAAGCTTTAACAGAATTTCTACAATTCTGAGAGGGATTTGAAAAGTTTCAATGGGAATGGGAAGAATTGGGACAAAAATTGGAAAATTTTTAAGGGACTTTGAAAAAATTTCAACAAAAAATTTCAACTGGAATTTTAGCCATTTTTTTTACGTGAAATTGTAAACATGTGGACATGGATTTTGAAAATTCTAGAGAGAATTTTAAAAGCTTCAAGAGAATTTCAACAATTTTGAGAGGGATTTGAAAAGTTTCAATGGGAATGGGAAGAATTGGGACAAAAATTGGAAAATTTTTAAGGGACTTTGAAAAAATTTCAACTGGAATTTTAGCCATTTTTTTACGTGAAATTGTAAACATGTTGAAGTGGATTTTGAAAATTCTAGAGAGAATTTTAAAAGCTTCAACAGAATTTCAACAATTTTGAGAGGGATTTGAAAAGTTTCAATGGGAATGGGAAGAATTGGGACAAAAATTGGAAAATTTTTAAGGGACTTTGAAAAATTTCAACTGGAATTTTAGCCATTTTTTGACGTGAAATTGTAAACATGTGGCCATGGATTTTGAAATTCTAGAGAGAATTTTAAAAGCTTCAAGAGAATTTCAACAATTTTGAGAGGGATTTGAAAAGTTTCAATGGGAATGGGAAGAATTGGGACAAAAATTGGAAAATTTTAAGGGACTTTGAAAAAATTTCAACTGGAATTTTAGCCATTTTTTTACGTGAAATTGTAAACATGTGAAGTGGATTTTGAAAATTCTAGAGAGAATTTTAAAAGCTTCAAGAGAATTTCAACAATTTTGAGAGGGATTTGAAAAGTTTCAATGGGAATGGGAAGAATTGGGACAAAAATTGGAAAATTTTTAAGGGACTTTGAAAAAATTTCAACTGGAATTTTAGCCATTTTTTTATGTGAAATTGTAAACATGTGGACATGGATTTTGAAAATTCTAGAGAGAATTTTAAAAGCTTCAACAGAATTTCAACAATTTTGAGAGGGATTTGAAAAGTTTCAATGGGAATGGGAAGAATTGGGACAAAAATTGGAAAATTTTTAAGGGACTTTGAAAAATTTCAACTGGAATTTTAGCCATTTTTTGACGTGAAATTGTAAACATGTGGACATGGATTTTGAAAATTCTAGAGAGAATTTTAAAAGCTTCAAGAGAATTTCAACAATTTTGAGAGGGATTTGAAAAGTTTCAATGGGAATGGGAAGAATTGGGACAAAAATTGGAAAATTTTTAAGGGACTTTGAAAAAATTTCAACTGGAATTTTAGCAATTTTTTTATGTGAAATTGTAAACATGTGGACATGGATTTTGAAAATTCTAGAGAGAATTTTAAAAGCTTCAAGAGAATTTCAACAATTTTGAGAGGGATTTGAAAAGTTTCAATGGGAATGGGAAGAATTGGGACAAAAATTGAAAATTTTTAAGGGACTTTGAAAAAATTTCAACTGGAATTTTTAGCAATTTTTTTATGTGAAATTGTAAACATGTGGACATGGATTTTGAAAATTCTAGAGAGAATTTTAAAAGCTTCAAGAGAATTTCAACAATTTTGAGAGGGATTTGAAAAGTTTCAATGGGAATGGGAAGAATTGGGACAAAAATTGGAAAAATTTTAAGGGACTTTGAAAAAATTTCAACTGGAATTTTAGCCATTTTTGACGTGAAATTGTAAACATGTGGCCATGGATTTTGAAAATTCTAGAGAGAATTTTAAAAGCTTCAAGAGAATTCAACAATTTTGAGAGGGATTTGAAAAGTTTCAATGGGAATGGGAAGAATTGGGACAAAAATTGGAAAATTTTTAAGGGACTTTGAAAAAATTTCAACTGGAATTTTAGCCATTTTTTGACGTGAAATTGTAAACATGTGGCCATGGATTTTGAAAATTTCTAGAGAGAATTTTAAAAGCTTCAAGAGAATTTCACAATTTTGAGAGGGATTTGAAAAGTTTCAATGGGAATGGGAAGAATTGGGACAAAAATTGGAAAATTTTTAAGGGACTTTGAAAAAATTTCAACTGGAATTTTAGCAATTTTTTATGTGAAATTGTAAACATGTGGCCATGGATTTTGAAAATTCTAGAGAGAATTTTAAAAGCTTCAAGAGAATTTCAACAATTTTGAGAGGGATTTGAAAGTTTCAATGGGAATGGAAGAATTGGGACAAAATTGGAAAATTTTTAAGGGACTTTGAAAAAATTTCAACTGGAATTTTAGCCATTTTTTGACGTGAAATTGTAACATGTGGCCATGGATTTTGAAAATTCTAGAGAGAATTTTAAAAGCTTCAAGAGAATTTCAACAATTTTGAGAGGGATTTGAAAAGTTTCAATGGGAATGGGAAGAATTGGGACAAAAATTGGAAAACTTTTAAGGGACTTTGAAAAAATTTCAACTGGAATTTTAGCCATTTTTTTATGTGAAATTGTAAACATGTGGCCATGGATTTTGAAAATTCTAGAGAGAATTTTAAAAGCTTCAAGAGAATTTCAACAATTTGAGAGGGATTTGAAAAGTTTCAATGGGAATGGGGAAGAATTGGGACAAAAATTGGAAAATTTTTAAGGGACTTTGAAAAAATTTCAACTGGAATTTTAGCCATTTTTTGACGTGAAATTGTAAACATGTGGACATGGATTTTGAAAATTCTAGAGAGAATTTTAAAAGCTTCAACAGAATTTCAACAATTTTGAGAGGGATTTGAAAAGTTTCAATGGAATGGGAAGAATTGGGACAAAAATTGGAAAATTTTAAGGGACTTTTGAAAAATTTAAACTGGAATTTCAGCAATTTTTTTACGTGAAATTGTAAACATGTTGAAGTGGATTTTGAAAATTCTAGAGAGAATTTTAAAAGCTTCAAGAGAATTTCAACAATTTTGAGAGGGATTTGAAAAGTTTCAATGGGAATGGGAAGAATTGGGACAAAAATTGGAAAATTTTTAAGGGACTTTGAAAAAATTTCAAACTGGAATTTTAGCCATTTTTTGACGTGAAATTGTAACATGTTGAAGTGGATTTTGAAAATTCTAGAGAGAATTTTAAAAGCTTCAACAGAATTTCAACAATTTTGAGAGGGATTTGAAAAGTTTCAATGGGAATGGGAAGAATTGGGACAAAAATTGGAAAATTTTTAAGGGACTTTGAAAATTTCAACTGGAATTTTAGCCATTTTTTGACGTGAAATTGTAAACATGTGGCCATGGATTTTGAAAATTCTAGAGAGAATTTTAAAAGCTTCAAGAGAATTTCAACAATTTTGAGAGGGATTTGAAAGTTTCAATGGGAATGGGAAGAATTGGACAAAAATTGGAAAATTTTTAAGGGACTTTGAAAAAATTTCAACTGGAATTTTAGCCATTTTTTGACGTGAAATTGTAAACATGTGGACATGGATTTTGAAAATTCTAGAGAGAATTTTAAAAGCTTCAAGAGAATTTCAACAATTTTGAGAGGGATTTGAAAAGTTTCAATGGGAATGGGAAGAATTGGGACAAAAATTGGAAAATTTTTAAGGGACTTTGAAAAAATTTCAACTGGAATTTTAGCAATTTTTTTATGTGAAATTGTAAACATGTGGCCATGGATTTTGAAAATTCTAGAGAGAATTTTAAAAGCTTCAACAGAATTTCAACAATTTTGAGAGGGATTTGAAAAGTTTCAATGGGAATGGGAAGAATTGGGACAAAAATTGGAAAATTTTTAAGGGACTTTGAAAAAATTTCAACTGGAATTTTAGCCATTTTTTGACGTGAAATTGTAAACATGTGGACATGGATTTTGAAAATTCTAGAGAGAATTTTAAAAGCTTCAAGAGAGATTTCAACAATTTTGAGAGGGATTTGAAAAGTTTCAATGGGAATGGGAAGAATTGGGACAAAATTGGAAAATTTTTAAGGGACTTTGAAAAAATTTCAACTGGAATTTTAGCAATTTTTTTATGTGAAATTGTAAACATGTGGCCATGGATTTTGAAAATTCTAGAGAGAATTTTAAAAGCTTCAAGAGAATTTCAACAATTTTGAGAGGGATTTGAAAAGTTTCATGGGAATGGGAAGAATTGGGACAAAAATTGGAAAATTTTTAAGGGACTTTGAAAAAATTTCAACTGGAATTTTAGCAATTTTTTTATGTGAAATTGTAAACATGTGGACATGGATTTTGAAAATTCTAGAGAGAATTTTAAAAGCTTCAAGAGAATTTCAACAATTTTGAGAGGGATTTGAAAAGTTTCAATGGGAATGGAAGAATTGGGACAAAATTGGAAAATTTTTAAGGGACTTTGAAAAAATTTCAACTGGAATTTTAGCCATTTTTTGACGTGAAATTGTAAACATGTGGCCATGGATTTTGAAAATTCTAGAGAGAATTTTAAAAGCTTTAACAGAATTTCTACAATTCTGAGAGGGATTTGAAAAGTTTCAATGGGAATGGGAAGAATTGGGACAAAAATTGGAAAAATTTTAAGGGACTTTGAAAAATTTCAACTGGAATTTTAGCCATTTTTTGACGTGAATTGTAAACATGTGGCCATGGATTTTGAAAATTCTAGAGAGAATTTTAAAAGCTTCAAGAGAATTTCAACAATTTTGAGAGGGATTTGAAAAGTTTCAATGGGAATGGGAAGAATTGGGACAAAAATTGGAAAATTTTTAAGGGACTTTGAAAAAATTTCAACTGGAATTTTAGCAATTTTTTTATGTGAAATTGTAAACATGTGGCCATGGATTTTGAAATTCTAGAGAGAATTTTAAAAGCTTCAAGAGAATTTCAACAATTTTGAGAGGGATTTGAAAAGTTTCAATGGGAATGGGAAGAATTGGGACAAAATTGGAAAATTTTTAAGGGACTTTGAAAAAATTTCAACTGGAATTTTAGCCATTTATTTATGTGAAATTGTAAACATGTGGACATGGATTTTGAAAATTCTAGAGATAATTCTAAAGCTTCAACAGAATTTCAACAATTTTGAGAGGGATTTGAAAGTTTCAATGGGAATGGGAAGAATTGGGACAAAAATTGGAAAACTTTTAAGGGACTTTGAAAAAATTTCAACTGGAATTTTAGCCATTTTTTGACGTGAATTGTAAACATGTGGCCATGGATTTTGAAAATTCTAGAGAGAATTTTAAAAGCTTTAACAGAATTTCTACAATTCTGAGAGGGATTTGAAAAGTTCAATGGGAATGGGAAGAATTGGGACAAAAATTGGAAAATTTTAAGGGACTTTGAAAAAATTTCAACTGGAATTTTAGCCATTTTTTTTACGTGAAATTGTAACATGTGGACATGGATTTTGAAACTTCTAGAGAGAATTTAAAGCTTCAAGAGAATTTCAACAATTTGGAGAGGGATTTGAAAAGTTTCAATGGGAATGGGAAGAATTGGGACAAAAATTGGAAAATTTTTAAGGGACTTTGAAAAAATTTGAACTGGAATTTTAGCCATTTTTTACGTGAAATTGTAAACATGTTGAAGTGGATTTTGAAAATTCTAGAGAGAATTTTAAAAGCTTCAACAGAATTTCAACAATTTTGAGAGGGATTTGAAAAGTTTCAATGGGAATGGGAAGAATTGGGACAAAAATTGGAAAATTTTTCAGGGACTTTGAAAAAATTTCAACTGGAATTTTAGCCATTTTTTGACGTGAAATTGTAAACATGTGGACATGGATTTTGAAAATTCTAGAGAGAATTTTAAAAGCTTCAAGAGAATTTCAACAATTTTGAGAGGGATTTGAAAGTTTCAAGGGAATGGGAAGAATTGGGACAAAAATTGGAAAATTTTTAAGGGACTTTGAAAAAATTTCAACTGGAATTTTAGCCATTTTTTTACGTGAAATTGTAAACATGTTGAAGTGGATTTTGAAAATTCTAGAGAGAATTTTTAAAAGCTTCAACAGAATTTCAACATTTTGAGAGGGATTTGAAAAGTTCAATGGGAATGGGAAGAATTGGGACAAAAATTGAAAATTTTTAAGGGACTTTGAAAAATTTCAACTGGAATTTTAGCCATTTTTTGACGTGAAATTGTAAACATGTGGCCATGGATTTTGAAAATTCTAGAGAGAATTTTAAAAGCTTCAAGAGAATTTCAACAATTTTGAGAGGGATTTGAAAAGTTTCAATGGGAATGGGAAGAATTGGGACAAAAATTGGAAAATTTGAAGGGACTTTGAAAAAATTTCAACTGGAATTTTAGCCATTTTTTGACGTGAAATTGTAAACATGTGGACATGGATTTTGAAAATTCTAGAGAGAATTTTAAAAGCTTCAAGAGAATTTCAACAATTTTGAGAGGGATTTGAAAATTTCAATGGGAATGGGAAGAATTGGGACAAAAATTGGAAAATTTTTAAGGGACTTTGAAAAAATTTCAACTGGAATTTTAGCAATTTTTTATGTGAAATTGTAAACATGTGGCCATGGATTTTGAAAATTCTAGAGAGAATTTTAAAAGCTTCAAACAGAATTTCAACAATTTTGAGAGGGATTTGAAAAGTTTCAATGGGAATGGGAAGAATTGGGACAAAATTGGAAAATTTTTAAGGGACTTTGAAAAAATTTCAACTGGAATTTTAGCCATTTTTTGACGTGAAATTGTAAACATGTGGACATGGATTTTGAAAATTCTAGAGAGAATTTTAAAAGCTTCAGAGAATTTCAACAATTTTGAGAGGGATTTGAAAAGTTTCAATGGGAATGGGAAGAATTGGGACAAAATGGAAAATTTTTAAGGGACTTTGAAAAATTTCACTGGAATTTTAGCAATTTTTTATGTGAAATTGTAAACATGTGGCCATGGATTTTGAAAATTCTAGAGAGAATTTTAAAGCTTCAAGAGAATTTCAACAATTTTGAGAGGGATTTGAAAAGTTTCAATGGGAATGGGAAGAATTGGGACAAAAATTGGAAAATTTTTAAGGGACTTTGAAAAAATTTCAACTGGAATTTTAGCAATTTTTTTATGTGAAATTGTAAACATGTGGACATGGATTTTGAAAATTCTAGAGAGAATTTTAAAAGCTTCAAGAGAATTTCAACAATTTTGAGAGGGATTTGAAAAGTTTCAATGGGAATGGGAAGAATTGGGACAAAAATTGGAAAATTTTTAAGGGACTTTTGAAAAAATTTCAACTGGAATTTTAGCCATTTTTTGACGTGAAATTGTAAACATGTGGCCATGGATTTTGAAAATTCTAGAGAGAATTTTAAAAGCTTTAACAGAATTTCTACTATTCTGAGAGGGATTTGAAAGTTTCAATGGAATGGGAAGAATTGGGACAAAAATTGGAAAATTTTAAGGGACTTTGAAAAATTTCAACTGGAATTTTAGCCATTTTTTGACGTGAAATTGTAAACATGTGGCCATGGATTTTGAAAATTCTAGAGAGAATTTTAAAAGCTTCAAGAGAATTTCAACAATTTTGAGAGGGATTTGAAAGTTTCAATGGGAATGGGAAGAATTGGGACAAAAATTGGAAAATTTTTAAGGGACTTTGAAAAAATTTCAACTGGAATTTTAGCAATTTTTTTATGTGAAATTGTAACATGTGGCCATGGATTTTGAAAATTCTAGAGAGAATTTTAAAAGCTTCAAGAGAATTCAACAATTTTGAGAGGGATTTGAAAAGTTTCAATGGGAATGGGAAGAATTGGGACAAAAATTGGAAAATTTTTAAGGGACTTTGAAAAAATTTCAACTGGAATTTAGCCATTTATTTATGTGAAATTGTAAACATGTGGACATGGATTTTTGAAAATTCTAGAGATAATTCTAAAAGCTTCAACAGAATTTCAACAATTTTGAGAGGGATTGAAAAGTTTCAATGGGAATGGGAAGAATTGGACAAAATTGGAAAACTTTTAAGGGACTTTGAAAAAATTCAACTGGATTTTAGCCATTTTTGACGTGAAATTGTAAACATGTGGCCATGGATTTTGAAAATTCTAGAGAGAATTTTAAAAGCTTTAACAGAATTTCTACAATTCTGAGAGGGATTTGAAAAGTTTCAATGGGAATGGGAAGAATTGGGACAAAAAATTGGAAAATTTTTAAGGGACTTTGAAAAATTTCAACTGGAATTTTAGCCATTTTTTTTACGTGAAATTGTAAACATGTGGCCATGGATTTTGAAAATTCTAGAGAGAATTTTAAAAGCTTCAAGAGAATTTCAACAATTTGGAGAGGGATTTGAAAAGTTTCAATGGGAATGGGAAGAATTGGGACAAAAATTGGAAAATTTTTAAGGGACTTTGAAAAAATTTGAACTGGAATTTTAGCCATTTTTTACGTGAAATTGTAAACATGTTGAAGTGGATTTTGAAAATTCTAGAGAGAATTTTAAAAGCTTCAACAGAATTTCAACAATTTTGAGAGGGATTTGAAAAGTTTCAATGGGAATGGGAAGAATTGGGACAAAAATTGGAAAATTTTTAAGGGACTTTGAAAAATTTCAACTGGAATTTTAGCCATTTTTTGACGTGAAATTGTAAACATGTGGCCATGGATTTTGAAAATTCTAGAGAGAATTTTAAAAGCTTCAACAGAATTTCAACAATTTTGAGAGGGATTTGAAAAGTTTCAATGGGAATGGGAAGAATTGGGACAAAAAATTGGAAAATTTTTCAGGGACTTTGAAAAAATTTCAACTGGAATTTTAGCCATTTTTTGACGTGAAATTGTAAACATGTGGACATGGATTTTGAAATTCTAGAGAGAATTTTAAAAGCTTCAAGAGAATTTCAACAATTTTGAGAGGGATTTGAAAAGTTTCAATGGGAATGGGAAGAATTGGGACAAAAATTGGAAAACTTTTAAGGGACTTTGAAAAAATTTCAACTGGAATTTTAGCAATTTTTTTATGTGAAATTGTAAACATGTGGCCATAGATTTTGAAAATTCTAGAGAGAATTTTAAAAGTTCAACAGAATTTCAACAATTTTGAGAGGGATTTGAAAAGTTTCAATGGGAATGGGAAAGAATTGGGACAAAAATTGAAAATTTTAAGGGACTTTGAAAAAAATTTCAACTGGAATTTTAGCCATTTTTTGACGTGAAATTGTAAACATGTGGACATGGATTTTGAAAATTCTAGAGAGAATTTTAAAAGCTTCAAGAGAATTTCAACAATTTTGAGAGGGATTTGAAAAGTTTCAATGGGGAATGGGAAGAATTGGGACAAAAATTGGAAAATTTTTAAGGGACTTTGAAAAAATTTCAACTGGAATTTTAGCAATTTTTTTATGTGAAATTGTAAACATGTGGCCATGGATTTTGAAAATTCTAGAGAGAATTTTTAAAAGTCAACAATTTGGAGAGGGATTTGAAAAGTTTCAATGGGAATGGGAAGAATTGGGACAAAAATTGGAAAATTTTTAAGGGACTTTGAAAAAATTTCAACTGGAATTTTAGCAATTTTTTTATGTGAAATTGTAAACATGTGGACATGGATTTTGAAAATTCTAGAGAGAATTTTAAAAGCTTCAAGAGAATTTCAACAATTTTGAGAGGGATTTGAAAAGTTTCAATGGGAATGGGAAGAATTGGGACAAAAATTGGAAAATTTTTAAGGGACTTTGAAAAAATTTCAACTGGAATTTTAGCCATTTTTTGACGTGAAATTGTAAACATGTGGCCATGGATTTTGAAAATTCTAGAGAGAATTTTAAAAGCTTCAACAGAATTTCAACAATTTTGAGAGGGATTTGAAAAGTTTCAATGGGAATGGGAAGAATTGGGACAAAAATTGGAAAACTTTTAAGGGACTTTGAAAAAATTTCAACTGGAATTTTAGCCATTTTTTTATGTGAAATTGTAAACATGTGGCCATGGATTTTGAAAATTCTAGAGAGAATTTTAAAAGCTTCAAGAGAATTTCAACAATTTTGAGAGGGATTTGAAAAGTTTCAATGGGAATGGGAAGAATTGGGACAAAAATTGGAAAATTTTTAAGGGACTTTGAAAAATTTCAACTGGAATTTTTAGCAATTTTTTGACGTGAAATTGTAAACATGTGGACATGGATTTTGAAAATTCTAGAGAGAATTTTAAAAGCTTCAACAGAATTTCAACAATTTTGAGAGGGATTTGAAAAGTTTCAATGGGAATGGGAAGAATTGGGACAAAAATTGGAAAATTTTTAAGGGACTTTGAAAAAATTTCAACTGGAATTTTAGCCATTTTTGACGTGAAATTGTAAACATGTGGACATGGATTTTGAAAATTCTAGAGAGAATTTTAAAAGCTTCAAGAGAATTTCAACAATTTTGAGAGGGATTTGAGAAGTTTCAATGGGAATGGGAAGAATTGGGACAAAAATTGGAAAATTTTTAAGGGACTTTGAAAAAATTTCAACTGGAATTTTAGCCATTTTTTTACGTGAAATTGTAAACATGTTGAAGTGGATTTTGAAAATTCTAGAGAGAATTTTAAAAGCTTCAACAGAATTTCAACAATTTTGAGAGGGATTTGAAAAGTTTCAATGGGAATGGGAAGAATTGGGACAAAAATTGGAAAATTTTTAAGGGACTTTGAAAAAATTTCAACTGGAATTTTAGCCATTTTTTGACGTGAAATTGTAAACATGTGGACATGGATTTTTGAAAATTCTAGAGAGAATTTTAAAAGCTTCAAGAGAATTTCAACAATTTTGAGAGGGATTTGAAAAGTTTCAATGGGAATGGGAAGAATTGGGACAAAAATTGGAAAATTTTTAAGGGACTTTGAAAAAATTTCAACTGAATTTTAGCCATTTTTTTATGTGAAATTGTAAACATGTGGCCATGGATTTTGAAAATTCTAGAGAGAATTTTAAAAGCTTCAAGAGAATTTCAACAATTTTGAGAGGGATTTGAAAAGTTTCAATGGGAATGGGAAGAATTGGGACAAAAATTGGAAAATTTTTAAGGGACTTTGAAAAAATTTCAACTGGAATTTTAGCCATTTTTTGACGTGAAATTGTAAACATGTGGACATGGATTTTGAAAAATTCTAGAGAGAATTTTAAAAAGCTTCAAGAGAATTTCAACAATTTTGAGAGGGATTTGAAAAGTTTCAATGGGAATGGGAAGAATTGGGACAAAAAATGGAAAATTTTTAAGGGACTTTGAAAAAATTTCAACTGGAATTTTAGCCATTTTTTGACGTGAAATTGTAAACATGTGGCCATGGATTTTGAAAATTCTAGAGAGAATTTTAAAAGCTTCAAGAGAATTTCAACAATTTTGAGAGGGATTTGAAAAGTTTCAATGGGAATGGGAAGAATTGGGACAAAAATTGGAAAATTTTTAAGGGACTTTGAAAAAATTTCAACTGGAATTTTAGCCATTTTTTGACGTGAAATTGTAAACATGTGGACATGGATTTTGAAAATTCTAGAGAGAATTTTAAAAGCTTCAAGAGAATTTCAACAATTTTGAGAGGGATTTGAAAAGTTTCAATGGGAATGGGAAGAATTGGGACAAAAATTGGAAAATTTTTAAGGGACTTTGAAAAAATTTCAACTGGAATTTTAGCCATTTTTTGATGTGAAATTGTAAACATGTGGCCATGGATTTTGAAAATTCTAGAGAGAATTTAAAAGCTTCAAGAGAATTTCAACAATTTGGAGAGGGATTTGAAAAGTTTCAATGGGAATGGGAAGAATTGGGACAAAAATTGGAAAATTTTTAAGGGACTTTGAAAAAATTTCAACTGGAATTTTAGCCATTTTTTGACGTGAAATTGTAAACATGTGGCCATGGATTTTGAAAATTCTAGAGAGAATTTTAAAAGCTTCAACAGAATTTCAACAATTTTGAGAGGGATTTGAAAAGTTTCAATGGGAATGGGAAGAATTGGGACAAAAATTGGAAAATTTTTAAGGGACTTTGAAAAAATTTCAACTGGAATTTTAGCAATTTTTTTATGTGAAATTGTAAACATGTGGACATGGATTTTGAAAATTCTAGAGAGAATTTTAAAAGCTTCAAGAGAATTTCAACAATTTTGAGAGGGATTTGAAAAGTTTCAATGGGAATGGGAAGAATTGGGACAAAAATTGGAAAATTTTTAAGGGACTTTGAAAAAATTTCAACTGGAATTTTAGCCATTTTTTGACGTGAAATTGTAAACATGTGGCCATGGATTTTGAAAATTCTAGAGAGAATTTTAAAAGCTTCAAGAGAATTTCAACAATTTTGAGAGGGATTTGAAAAGTTTCAATGGGAATGGGAAGAATTGGGACAAAAATTGGAAAACTTTTAAGGGACTTTGAAAAAATTTCAACTGGAATTTTAGCCATTTTTTTATGTGAAATTGTAAACATGTGGCCATGGATTTTGAAAATTCTAGAGAGAATTTTAAAAGCTTCAAGAGAATTTCAACAATTTTGAGAGGGATTTGAAAAGTTTCAATGGGAATGGGAAGAATTGGGACAAAAATTGGAAAATTTTTAAGGGACTTTGAAAAAATTTCAACTGGAATTTTAGCAATTTTTTTATGTGAAATTGTAAACATGTGGCCATGGATTTTGAAAATTCTAGGGAGAATTTTAAAAGCTTCAAGAGAATTTCAACAATTTTGAGAGGGATTTGAAAAGTTTCAATGGGAATGGGAAGAATTGGGACAAAAATTGGAAAATTTTTAAGGGACTTTGAAAAAATTTCAACTGGAATTTTAGCCATTTTTTGACGTGAAATTGTAAACATGTGGCCATCGATTTTGAAAATTCTAGAGAGAATTTTAAAAGCTTCAAGAGAATTTCAACAATTTTGAGAGGGATTTGAAAAGTTTCAATGGGAATGGGAAGAATTGGGACAAAAATTGGAAAATTTTTAAGGGACTTTGAAAAAATTTCAACTGGAATTTTAGCCATTTTTTTACGTGAAATTGTAAACATGTTGAAGTGGATTTTGAAAATTCTAGAGAGAATTTTAAAAGCTTCAACAGAATTTCAACAATTTTGAGAGGGATTTGAAAAGTTTCAATGGGAATGGGAAGAATTGGGACAAAAATTGGAAAATTTTTAAGGGACTTTGAAAAAATTTCAACTGGAATTTTAGCCATTTTTTGACGTGAAATTGTAAACATGTGGCCATGGATTTTGAAAATTCTAGAGAGAATTTTAAAAGCTTCAAGAGAATTTCAACAATTTTGAGAGGGATTTGAAAAGTTTCAATGGGAATGGGAAGAATTGGGACAAAAATTGGAAAATTTTTAAGGGACTTTGAAAAAATTTCAACTGGAATTTTAGCAATTTTTTGATGTGAAATTGTAAACATGTGGCCATGGATTTTGAAAATTCTAGAGAGAATTTTAAAAGCTTCAAGAGAATTTCAACAATTTTGAGAGGGATTTGAAAAGTTTCAATGGGAATGGGAAGAATTGGGACAAAAATTGGAAAATTTTTAAGGGACTTTGAAAAAATTTCAACTGGAATTTTAGCCATTTTTTTATGTGAAATTGTAAACATGTGGCCATGGATTTTGAAAATTCTAGAGAGAATTTTAAAAGCTTCAAGAGAATTTCAACAATTTTGAGAGGGATTTGAAAAGTTTCAATGGGAATGGGAAGAATTGGGACAAAAATTGGAAAATTTTTAAGGGACTTTGAAAAAATTTCAACTGGAATTTTAGCCATTTTTTGATGTGAAATTGTAAACATGTGGACATGGATTTTGAAAATTCTAGAGAGAATTTTAAAAGCTTCAAGAGAATTTCAACAATTTGGAGAGGGATTTGAAAAGTTTCAATGGGAATGGGAAGAATTGGGACAAAAATTGGAAAATTTTTAAGGGACTTTGAAAAAATTTCAACTGGAATTTTAGCCATTTTTTGACGTGAAATTGTAAACATGTGGCCATGGATTTTGAAAATTCTAGAGAGAATTTTAAAAGCTTCAAGAGAATTTCAACAATTTTGAGAGGGATTTGAAAAGTTTCAATGGGAATGGGAAGAATTGGGACAAAAATTGGAAAATTTTTAAGGGACTTTGAAAAAATTTCAACTGGAATTTTAGCAATTTATTTATGTGAAATTGTAAATATGTGGACATGGATTTTGAAAATTCTAGAGATAATTCTAAAAGCTTCAACAGAATTTCAACAATTTTGAGAGGGATTTGAAAAGTTTCAATGGGAATGGGAAGAATTGGGACAAAAATTGGAAAATTTTTAAGGGACTTTGAAAAAATTTCAACTGGAATTTTAGCCATTTTTTGACGTGAAATTGTAAACATGTGGACATGGATTTTGAAAATTCTAGAGAGAATTTTAAAAGCTTTAACAGAATTTCTACAATTCTGAGAGGGATTTGAAAAGTTTCAATGGGAATGGGAAGAATTGGGACAAAAATTGGAAAATTTTTAAGGGACTTTGAAAAAATTTCAACTGGAATTTTAGCCATTTTTTTATGTGAAATTGTAAACATGTGGCCATGGATTTTGAAAATTCTAGAGAGAATTTTAAAAGCTTCAAGAGAATTTCAACAATTTTGAGAGGGATTTGAAAAGTTTCAATGGGAATGGGAAGAATTGGGACAAAAATTGGAAAATTTTTAAGGGACTTTGAAAAAATTTCAACTGGAATTTTAGCCATTTTTTGACGTGAAATTGTAAACATGTGGCCATGGATTTTGAAAATTCTAGAGAGAATTTTAAAAGCTTCAACAGAATTTCAACAATTTTGAGAGGGATTTGAAAAGTTTCAATGGGAATGGGAAGAATTGGGACAAAAATTGGAAAAATTTTAAGGGACTTTGAAAAAATTTCAACTGGAATTTTAGCCATTTTTTGACGTGAAATTGTAAACATGTGGCCATGGATTTTGAAAATTCTAGAGAGAATTTTAAAAGCTTCAACAGAATTTCAACAATTTTGAGAGGGATTTGAAAAGTTTCAATGGGAATGGGAAGAATTGGGACAAAATTTGGAAAATTTTTCAGGGACTTTGAAAAAATTTCAACTGGAATTTTAGCCATTTTTTGACGTGAAATTGTAAACATGTGGCCATGGATTTTGAAAATTCTAGAGAGAATTTTAAAAGCTTCAAGAGAATTTCAACAATTTTGAGAGGGATTTGAAAAGTTTCAATGGGAATGGGAAGAATTGGGACAAAAATTGGAAAATTTTTAAGGGACTTTGAAAAAATTTCAACTGGAATTTTAGCAATTTTTTTATGTGAAATTGTAAACATGTGGCCATGGATTTTGAAAATTCTAGAGAGAATTTTAAAAGCTTCAACAGAATTTCAACAATTTTGAGAGGGATTTGAAAAGTTTCAATGGGAATGGGAAGAATTGGGACAAAAATTGGAAAATTTTTAAGGGACTTTGAAAAAATTTCAACTGGAATTTTAGCCATTTTTTGACGTGAAATTGTAAACATGTGGACATGGATTTTGAAAATTCTAGAGAGAATTTTAAAAGCTTCAAGAGAATTTCAACAATTTTGAGAGGGATTTGAAAAGTTTCAATGGGAATGGGAAGAATTGGGACAAAAATTGGAAAATTTTTAAGGGACTTTGAAAAAATTTCAACTGGAATTTTAGCAATTTTTTTATGTGAAATTGTAAACATGTGGCCATGGATTTTGAAAATTCTAGAGAGAATTTTAAAAGCTTCAAGAGAATTTCAACAATTTGGAGAGGGATTTGAAAAGTTTCAATGGGAATGGGAAGAATTGGGACAAAAATTGGAAAATTTTTAAGGGACTTTGAAAAAATTTCAACTGGAATTTTAGCCATTTTTTGACGTGAAATTGTAAACATGTGGACATGGATTTTGAAAATTCTAGAGAGAATTTTAAAAGCTTCAAGAGAATTTCAACAATTTTGAGAGGGATTTGAAAAGTTTCAATGGGAATGGGAAGAATTGGGACAAAATTTGGAAAACTTTTCAGGGACTTTGAAAAAATTTCAACTGGAATTTTAGCCATTTTTTTATGTGAAATTGTAAACATGTGGCCATGGATTTTGAAAATTCTAGAGAGAATTTTAAAAGCTTCAAGAGAATTTCAACAATTTTGAGAGGGATTTGAAAAGTTTCAATGGGAATGGGAAGAATTGGGACAAAAATTGGAAAATTTTTAAGGGACTTTGAAAAAATTTCAACTGGAATTTTAGCAATTTTTTTATGTGAAATTGTAAACATGTGGACATGGATTTTGAAAATTCTAGAGAGAATTTTAAAAGCTTCAACAGAATTTCTACAATTCTGAGAGGGATTTGAAAAGTTTCAATGGGAATGGGAAGAATTGGGACAAAAATTGGAAAATTTTTAAGGGACTTTGAAAAAATTTCAACTGGAATTTTAGCCATTTTTTGACGTGAAATTGTAAACATGTGGCCATGGATTTTGAAAATTCTAGAGAGAATTTTAAAAGCTTCAACAGAATTTCTACAATTCTGAGAGGGATTTGAAAAGTTTCAATGGGAATGGGAAGAATTGGGACAAAAATTGGAAAAATTTTAAGGGACTTTGAAAAAATTTCAACTGGAATTTTAGCCATTTTTTGACGTGAAATTGTAAACATGTGGCCATGGATTTTGAAAATTCTAGAGAGAATTTTAAAAGCTTCAACAGAATTTCAACAATTTTGAGAGGGATTTGAAAAGTTTCAATGGGAATGGGAAGAATTGGGACAAAAATTGGAAAATTTTTCAGGGACTTTGAAAAAATTTCAACTGGAATTTTAGCCATTTTTTTACGTGAAATTGTAAACATGTGGCCATGGATTTTGAAAATTCTAGAGAGAATTTTAAAAGCTTCAAGAGAATTTCAACAATTTTGAGAGGGATTTGAAAAGTTTCAATGGGAATGGGAAGAATTGGGACAAAAATTGGAAAATTTTTAAGGGACTTTGAAAAAATTTCAACTGGAATTTTAGCCATTTTTTTACGTGAAATTGTAAACATGTGGCCATGGATTTTGAAAATTCTAGAGAGAATTTTAAAAGCTTCAAGAGAATTTCAACAATTTTGAGAGGGATTTGAAAAGTTTCAATGGGAATGGGAAGAATTGGGACAAAAATTGGAAAATTTTTAAGGGACTTTGAAAAAATTTCAACTGGAATTTCAGCAATTTTTTTACGTGAAATTGTAAACATGTTGAAGTGGATTTTGAAAATTCTAGAGAGAATTTTAAAAGCTTCAACAGAATTTCAACAATTTTGAGAGGGATTTGAAAAGTTTCAATGGGAATGGGAAGAATTGGGACAAAAATTGGAAAATTTTGAAGGGACTTTGAAAAAATTTCAACTGGAATTTTAGCCATTTTTTTATGTGAAATTGTAAACATGTGGCCATGGATTTTGAAAATTCTAGAGAGAATTTTAAAAGCTTCAAGAGAATTTCAACAATTTTGAGAGGGATTTGAAAAGTTTCAATGGGAATGGGAAGAATTGGGACAAAAATTGGAAAACTTTTAAGGGACTTTGAAAAAATTTCAACTGGAATTTTAGCCATTTTTTTATGTGAAATTGTAAACATGTGGCCATGGATTTTGAAAATTCTAGAGAGAATTTTAAAAGCTTCAAGAGAATTTCAACAATTTTGAGAGGGATTTGAAAAGTTTCAATGGGAATGGGAAGAATTGGGACAAAAATTGGAAAATTTTTAAGGGACTTTGAAAAAATTTCAACTGGAATTTTAGCAATTTTTTGACGTGAAATTGTAAACATGTGGACATGGATTTTGAAAATTCTAGAGAGAATTTTAAAAGCTTCAACAGAATTTCAACAATTTTGAGAGGGATTTGAAAAGTTTCAATGGGAATGGGAAGAATTGGGACAAAAATTGGAAAATTTTTAAGGGACTTTGAAAAAATTTCAACTGGAATTTTAGCCATTTTTTGACGTGAAATTGTAAACATGTGGCCATGGATTTTGAAAATTCTAGAGAGAATTTTAAAAGCTTCAAGAGAATTTCAACAATTTTGAGAGGGATTTGAAAAGTTTCAATGGGAATGGGAAGAATTGGGACAAAAATTGGAAAATTTTTAAGGGACTTTGAAAAAATTTCAACTGGAATTTTAGCCATTTTTTTACGTGAAATTGTAAACATGTTGAAGTGGATTTTGAAAATTCTAGAGAGAATTTTAAAAGCTTCAAGAGAATTTCAACAATTTTGAGAGGGATTTGAAAAGTTTCAATGGGAATGGGAAGAATTGGGACAAAAATTGGAAAATTTTTAAGGGACTTTGAAAAAATTTCAACTGGAATTTTAGCCATTTTTTTATGTGAAATTGTAAACATGTGGCCATGGATTTTGAAAATTCTAGAGAGAATTTTAAAAGCTTCAACAGAATTTCAACAATTTTGAGAGGGATTTGAAAAGTTTCAATGGGAATGGGAAGAATTGGGACAAAAATTGGAAAATTTTTAAGGGACTTTGAAAAAATTTCAACTGGAATTTTAGCCATTTTTTTACGTGAAATTGTAAACATGTGGCCATGGATTTTGAAAATTCTAGGGAGAATTTTAAAAGCTTCAAGAGAATTTCAACAATTTTGAGAGGGATTTGAAAAGTTTCAATGGGAATGGGAAGAATTGGGACAAAAATTGGAAAATTTTTAAGGGACTTTGAAAAAATTTCAACTGGAATTTTAGCAATTTTTTTATGTGAAATTGTAAACATGTGGCCATGGATTTTGAAAATTCTAGAGAGAATTTTAAAAGCTTCAAGAGAATTTCAACAATTTTGAGAGGGATTTGAAAAGTTTCAATGGGAATGGGAAGAATTGGGACAAAAATTGGAAAATTTTTCAGGGACTTTGAAAAAATTTCAACTGGAATTTCAGCAATTTTTTTACGTGAAATTGTAAACATGTTGAAGTGGATTTTGAAAATTCTAGAGAGAATTTTAAAAGCTTCAAGAGAATTTCAACAATTTTGAGAGGGATTTGAAAAGTTTCAATGGGAATGGGAAGAATTGGGACAAAAATTGGAAAATTTTGAAGGGACTTGGAAAAAATTTCAACTGGAATTTTAGCCATTTTTTTATGTGAAATTGTAAACATGTGGCCATGGATTTTGAAAATTCTAGAGAGAATTTTAAAAGCTTCAAGAGAATTTCAACAATTTTGAGAGGGATTTGAAAAGTTTCAATGGGAATGGGAAGAATTGGGACAAAAATTGGAAAATTTTTAAGGGACTTTGAAAAAATTTCAACTGGAATTTTAGCCATTTTTTGACGTGAAATTGTAAACATGTGGCCATGGATTTTGAAAATTCTAGAGAGAATTTTAAAAGCTTCAACAGAATTTCAACAATTTTGAGAGGGATTTGAAAAGTTTCAATGGGAATGGGAAGAATTGGGACAAAAATTGGAAAATTTTTAAGGGACTTTGAAAAAATTTCAACTGGAATTTTAGCCATTTTTTGACGTGAAATTGTAAACATGTGGACATGGATTTTGAAAATTCTAGAGAGAATTTTAAAAGCTTCAAGAGAATTTCAACAATTTTGAGAGGGATTTGAAAAGTTTCAATGGGAATGGGAAGAATTGGGACAAAAATTGGAAAATTTTTAAGGGACTTTGAAAAAATTTCAACTGGAATTTTAGCAATTTTTTTATGTGAAATTGTAAACATGTGGCCATGGATTTGAAAATTCTAGAGAGAATTTTAAAAGCTTCAACAGAATTTCAACAATTTTGAGAGGGATTTGAAAAGTTTCAATGGGAATGGGAAGAATTGGGACAAAAATTGGAAAATTTTTAAGGGACTTTGAAAAAATTTCAACTGGAATTTTAGCCATTTTTTGACGTGAAATTGTAAACATGTGGACATGGATTTTGAAATTCTAGAGAGAATTTTAAAAGCTTCAAGAGAATTTCAACAATTTTGAGAGGGATTTGAAAAGTTTCAATGGGAATGGGAAGAATTGGGACAAAAATTGGAAAATTTTTAAGGGACTTTGAAAAAATTTCAACTGGAATTTTAGCCATTTTTTTATGTGAAATTGTAAACATGTGGCCATGGATTTTGAAAATTCTAGAGAGAATTTTAAAAGCTTCAAGAGAATTTCAACAATTTTGAGAGGGATTTGAAAAGTTTCAATGGGAATGGGAAGAATTGGGACAAAAATTGGAAAATTTTTAAGGGACTTTGAAAAAATTTCAACTGGAATTTTAGCCATTTTTTGACGTGAAATTGTAAACATGTGGACATGGATTTTGAAAATTCTAGAGAGAATTTTAAAAGCTTCAAGAGAATTTCAACAATTTTGAGAGGGATTTGAAAAGTTTCAATGGGAATGGGAAGAATTGGGACAAAAATTGGAAAACTTTTAAGGGACTTTGAAAAAATTTCAACTGGAATTTTAGCAATTTTTTTATGTGAAATTGTAAACATGTGGCCATGGATTTTGAAAATTCTAGAGAGAATTTTAAAAGCTTCAACAGAATTTCAACAATTTTGAGAGGGATTTGAAAAGTTTCAATGGGAATGGGAAGAATTGGGACAAAAATTGGAAAATTTTTAAGGGACTTTGAAAAAATTTCAACTGGAATTTTAGCAATTTTTGATGTGAAATTGTAAACATGTGGACATGGATTTTGAAAATTCTAGAGAGAATTTTAAAAGCTTCAACAGAATTTCTACAATTTTGAGAGGGATTTGAAAAGTTTCAATGGGAATGGGAAGAATTGGGACAAAAATTGGAAAATTTTTAAGGGACTTTGAAAAATTTCAACTGGAATTTTAGCCATTTTTTGACGTGAAATTGTAAACATGTGGCCATGGATTTTGAAAATTCTAGAGAGAATTTTAAAAGCTTCAAGAGAATTTCTACAATTCTGAGAGGGATTTGAAAAGTTTCAATGGGAATGGGAAGAATTGGGACAAAAATTGGAAAAATTTTAAGGGACTTTGAAAAAATTTCAACTGGAATTTTAGCCATTTTTTGACGTGAAATTGTAAACATGTGGCCATGGATTTTGAAAATTCTAGAGAGAATTTTAAAAGCTTCAACAGAATTTCAACAATTTTGAGAGGGATTTGAAAAGTTTCAATGGGAATGGGAAGAATTGGGACAAAAATTGGAAAATTTTTAAGGGACTTTGAAAAAATTTCAACTGGAATTTTAGCCATTTTTTGACGTGAAATTGTAAACATGTGGCCATGGATTTTGAAAATTCTAGAGAGAATTTTAAAAGCTTCAAGAGAATTTCAACAATTTTGAGAGGGATTTGAAAAGTTTCAATGGGAATGGGAAGAATTGGGACAAAAATTGGAAAATTTTTAAGGGACTTTGAAAAAATTTCAACTGGAATTTTAGCCATTTTTTGACGTGAAATTGTAAACATGTGGACATGGATTTTGAAAATTCTAGAGAGAATTTTAAAAGCTTCAAGAGAATTTCAACAATTTTGAGAGGGATTTGAAAAGTTTCAATGGGAATGGGAAGAATTGGGACAAAAATTGGAAAATTTTTAAGGGACTTTGAAAAAATTTCAACTGGAATTTCAGCAATTTTTTTACGTGAAATTGTAAACATGTTGAAGTGGATTTTGAAAATTCTAGAGAGAATTTTAAAAGCTTCAACAGAATTTCAACAATTTTGAGAGGGATTTGAAAAGTTTCAATGGGAATGGGAAGAATTGGGACAAAAATTGGAAAACTTTTAAGGGACTTTGAAAAAATTTCAACTGGAATTTTAGCCATTTTTTTATGTGAAATTGTAAACATGTGGCCATGGATTTTGAAAATTCTAGAGAGAATTTTAAAAGCTTCAAGAGAATTTCAACAATTTTGAGAGGGATTTGAAAAGTTTCAATGGGAATGGGAAGAATTGGGACAAAAATTGGAAAATTTTTAAGGGACTTTGAAAAAATTTCAACTGGAATTTTAGCAATTTTTTGACGTGAAATTGTAAACATGTGGACATGGATTTTGAAAATTCTAGAGAGAATTTTAAAAGCTTCAACAGAATTTCAACAATTTTGAGAGGGATTTGAAAAGTTTCAATGGGAATGGGAAGAATTGGGACAAAAATTGGAAAATTTTTAAGGGACTTTGAAAAAATTTCAACTGGAATTTTAGCCATTTTTTGACGTGAAATTGTAAACATGTGGACATGGATTTTGAAAATTCTAGAGAGAATTTTAAAAGCTTCAACAGAATTTCAACAATTTTGAGAGGGATTTGAAAAGTTTCAATGGGAATGGGAAGAATTGGGACAAAAATTGGAAAATTTTTAAGGGACTTTGAAAAAATTTCAACTGGAATTTTAGCCATTTTTTGACGTGAAATTGTAAACATGTTGAAGTGGATTTTGAAAATTCTAGAGAGAATTTTAAAAGCTTCAAGAGAATTTCAACAATTTTGAGAGGGATTTGAAAAGTTTCAATGGGAATGGGAAGAATTGGGACAAAAATTGGAAAATTTTTAAGGGACTTTGAAAAAATTTCAACTGGAATTTTAGCCATTTTTTGACGTGAAATTGTAAACATGTGGACATGGATTTTGAAAATTCTAGAGAGAATTTTAAAAGCTTCAAGAGAATTTCAACAATTTTGAGAGGGATTTGAAAAGTTTCAATGGGAATGGGAAGAATTGGGACAAAAATTGGAAAATTTTTAAGGGACTTTGAAAAAATTTCAACTGGAATTTCAGCAATTTTTTTACGTGAAATTGTAAACATGTTGAAGTGGATTTTGAAAATTCTAGAGAGAATTTTAAAAGCTTCAACAGAATTTCAACAATTTTGAGAGGGATTTGAAAAGTTTCAATGGGAATGGGAAGAATTGGGACAAAAATTGGAAAATTTTTAAGGGACTTTGAAAAAATTTCAACTGGAATTTTAGCCATTTTTTTATGTGAAATTGTAAACATGTGGCCATGGATTTTGAAAATTCTAGAGAGAATTTTAAAAGCTTCAAGAGAATTTCAACAATTTTGAGAGGGATTTGAAAAGTTTCAATGGGAATGGGAAGAATTGGGACAAAAATTGGAAAACTTTTAAAGGACTTTGAAAAAATTTCAACTGGAATTTTAGCCATTTTTTTATGTGAAATTGTAAACATGTGGCCATGGATTTTGAAAATTCTAGAGAGAATTTTAAAAGCTTCAAGAGAATTTCAACAATTTTGAGAGGGATTTGAAAAGTTTCAATGGGAATGGGAAGAATTGGGACAAAAATTGGAAAATTTTTAAGGGACTTTGAAAAAATTTCAACTGGAATTTTAGCAATTTTTTGACGTGAAATTGTAAACATGTGGACATGGATTTTGAAAATTCTAGAGAGAATTTTAAAAGCTTCAACAGAATTTCAACAATTTTGAGAGGGATTTGAAAAGTTTCAATGGGAATGGGAAGAATTGGGACAAAAATTGGAAAATTTTTAAGGGACTTTGAAAAAATTTCAACTGGAATTTTAGCCATTTTTTTATGTGAAATTGTAAACATGTGGCCATGGATTTTGAAAATTCTAGAGAGAATTTTAAAAGCTTCAAGAGAATTTCAACAATTTTGAGAGGGATTTGAAAAGTTTCAATGGGAATGGGAAGAATTGGGACAAAAATTGGAAAATTTTTAAGGGACTTTGAAAAAATTTCAACTGGAATTTTAGCCATTTTTTGACGTGAAATTGTAAACATGTTGAAGTGGATTTTGAAAATTCTAGAGAGAATTTTAAAAGCTTCAAGAGAATTTCAACAATTTTGAGAGGGATTTGAAAAGTTTCAATGGGAATGGGAAGAATTGGGACAAAAATTGGAAAATTTTTAAGGGACTTTGAAAAAATTTCAACTGGAATTTTAGCCATTTTTTTATGTGAAATTGTAAACATGTGGCCATGGATTTTGAAAATTCTAGAGAGAATTTTTAAAGCTTCAACAGAATTTCAACAATTTTGAGAGGGATTTGAAAAGTTTCAATGGGAATGGGAAGAATTGGGACAAAAATTGGAAAATTTTTAAGGGACTTTGAAAAAATTTCAACTGGAATTTTAGCCATTTTTTTACGTGAAATTGTAAACATGTGGCCATGGATTTTGAAAATTCTAGAGAGAATTTTAAAAGCTTCAAGAGAATTTCAACAATTTTGAGAGGGATTTGAAAAGTTTCAATGGGAATGGGAAGAATTGGGACAAAAATTGGAAAATTTTTAAGGGACTTTGAAAAAATTTCAACTGGAATTTTAGCAATTTTTTTATGTGAAATTGTAAACATGTGGCCATGGATTTTGAAAATTCTAGAGAGAATTTTAAAAGCTTCAAGAGAATTTCAACAATTTTGAGAGGGATTTGAAAAGTTTCAATGGGAATGGGAAGAATTGGGACAAAAATTGGAAAATTTTTCAGGGACTTTGAAAAAATTTCAACTGGAATTTCAGCAATTTTTTTACGTGAAATTGTAAACATGTTGAAGTGGATTTTGAAAATTCTAGAGAGAATTTTAAAAGCTTCAAGAGAATTTCAACAATTTTGAGCGGGATTTGAAAAGTTTCAATGGGAATGGGAAGAATTGGGACAAAAATTGGAAAATTTTGAAGGGACTTGGAAAAAATTTCAACTGGAATTTTAGCCATTTTTTAATGTGAAATTGTAAACATGTGGCCATGGATTTTGAAAATTCTAGAGAGAATTTTAAAAGCTTCAAGAGAATTTCAACAATTTGGAGAGGGATTTGAAAAGTTTCAATGGGAATGGGAAGAATTGGGACAAAAATTGGAAAACTTTTAAGGGACTTTGAAAAAATTTCAACTGGAATTTTAGCCATTTTTTTATGTGAAATTGTAAACATGTGGCCATGGATTTTGAAAATTCTAGAGAGAATTTTAAAAGCTTCAAGAGAATTTCAACAATTTTGAGAGGGATTTGAAAAGTTTCAATGGGAATGGGAAGAATTGGGACAAAAATTGGAAAATTTTGAAGGGACTTTGAAAAAATTTCAACTGGAATTTTAGCAATTTTTTGATGTGAAATTGTAAACATGTGGACATGGATTTTGAAAATTCTAGAGAGAATTTTAAAAGCTTCAACAGAATTTCAACAATTTTGAGAGGGATTTGAAAAGTTTCAATGGGAATGGGAAGAATTGGGACAAAAATTGGAAAATTTTGAAGGGACTTTGAAAAAATTTCAACTGGAATTTTAGCCATTTTTTGACGTGAAATTGTAAACATGTGGCCATGGATTTTGAAAATTCTAGAGAGAATTTTAAAAGCTTCAACAGAATTTCAACAATTTTGAGAGGGATTTGAAAAGTTTCAATGGGAATGGGAAGAATTGGGACAAAATTTGGAAAACTTTTCAGGGACTTTGAAAAAATTTCAACTGGAATTTTAGCCATTTTTTGACGTGAAATTGTAAACATGTGGCCATGGATTTTGAAAATTCTAGAGAGAATTTTTAAAGCTTCAACAGAATTTCAACAATTTTGAGAGGGATTTGAAAAGTTTCAATGGGAATGGGAAGAATTGGGACAAAAATTGGAAAATTTTTAAGGGACTTTGAAAAAATTTCAACTGGAATTTTAGCCATTTTTTGACGTGAAATTGTAAACATGTGGACATGGATTTTGAAACTTCTAGAGAGAATTTTAAAAGCTTCAAGAGAATTTCAACAATTTTGAGAGGGATTTGAAAAGTTTCAATGGGAATGGGAAGAATTGGGACAAAAATTGGAAAACTTTTAAGGGACTTTGAAAAAATTTCAACTGGAATTTTAGCAATTTTTTGACGTGAAATTGTAAACATGTGGCCATGGATTTTGAAAATTCTAGAGAGAATTTTAAAAGCTTCAAGAGAATTTCAACAATTTTGAGCGGGATTTGAAAAGTTTCAATGGGAATGGGAAGAATTGGGACAAAAATTGGAAAATTTTGAAGGGACTTGGAAAAAATTTCAACTGGAATTTTAGCCATTTTTTAATGTGAAATTGTAAACATGTGGCCATGGATTTTGAAAATTCTAGAGAGAATTTTAAAAGCTTCAAGAGAATTTCAACAATTTGGAGAGGGATTTGAAAAGTTTCAATGGGAATGGGAAGAATTGGGACAAAAATTGGAAAACTTTTAAGGGACTTTGAAAAAATTTCAACTGGAATTTTAGCCATTTTTTTATGTGAAATTGTAAACATGTGGCCATGGATTTTGAAAATTCTAGAGAGAATTTTAAAAGCTTCAAGAGAATTTCAACAATTTTGAGAGGGATTTGAAAAGTTTCAATGGGAATGGGAAGAATTGGGACAAAAATTGGAAAATTTTGAAGGGACTTTGAAAAAATTTCAACTGGAATTTTAGCAATTTTTTGATGTGAAATTGTAAACATGTGGACATGGATTTTGAAAATTCTAGAGAGAATTTTAAAAGCTTCAACAGAATTTCAACAATTTTGAGAGGGATTTGAAAAGTTTCAATGGGAATGGGAAGAATTGGGACAAAAATTGGAAAATTTTGAAGGGACTTTGAAAAAATTTCAACTGGAATTTTAGCCATTTTTTGACGTGAAATTGTAAACATGTGGCCATGGATTTTGAAAATTCTAGAGAGAATTTTAAAAGCTTCAACAGAATTTCAACAATTTTGAGAGGGATTTGAAAAGTTTCAATGGGAATGGGAAGAATTGGGACAAAATTTGGAAAACTTTTCAGGGACTTTGAAAAAATTTCAACTGGAATTTTAGCCATTTTTTGACGTGAAATTGTAAACATGTGGCCATGGATTTTGAAAATTCTAGAGAGAATTTTTAAAGCTTCAACAGAATTTCAACAATTTTGAGAGGGATTTGAAAAGTTTCAATGGGAATGGGAAGAATTGGGACAAAAATTGGAAAATTTTTAAGGGACTTTGAAAAAATTTCAACTGGAATTTTAGCCATTTTTTGACGTGAAATTGTAAACATGTGGACATGGATTTTGAAACTTCTAGAGAGAATTTTAAAAGCTTCAAGAGAATTTCAACAATTTTGAGAGGGATTTGAAAAGTTTCAATGGGAATGGGAAGAATTGGGACAAAAATTGGAAAACTTTTAAGGGACTTTGAAAAAATTTCAACTGGAATTTTAGCAATTTTTTGACGTGAAATTGTAAACATGTGGCCATGGATTTTGAAAATTCTAGAGAGAATTTTAAAAGCTTCAAGAGAATTTCAACAATTTTGAGAGGGATTTGAAAAGTTTCAATGGGAATGGGAAGAATTGGGACAAAAATTGGAAAATTTTTAAGGGACTTTGAAAAAATTTCAACTGGAATTTTAGCCATTTTTTGAAGTGAAATTGTAAACATGTGGCCATGGATTTTGAAAATTCTAGAGAGAATTTTAAAAGCTTCAAGAGAATTTCAACAATTTTGAGAGGGATTTGAAAAGTTTCAATGGGAATGGGAAGAATTGGGACAAAAATTGGAAAATTTTTAAGGGACTTTGAAAAAATTTCAACTGGAATTTTAGCCATTTTTTTATGTGAAATTGTAAACATGTGGACATGGATTTTGAAAATTCTAGAGAGAATTTTAAAAGCTTCAAGAGAATTTCAACAATTTTGAGAGGGATTTGAAAAGTTTCAATGGGAATGGGAAGAATTGGGACAAAAATTGGAAAATTTTTAAGGGACTTTGAAAAAATTTCAACTGGAATTTTAGCCATTTTTTGACGTGAAATTGTAAACATGTGGCCATGGATTTTGAAAATTCTAGAGAGAATTTTAAAAGCTTCAAGAGAATTTCAACAATTTTGAGAGGGATTTGAAAAGTTTCAATGGGAATGGGAAGAATTGGGACAAAAATTGGAAAATTTTTAAGGGACTTTGAAAAAATTTCAACTGGAATTTTAGCCATTTTTTGACGTGAAATTGTAAACATGTGGCCATGGATTTTGAAAATTCTAGAGAGAATTTTAAAAGCTTCAAGAGAATTTCAACAATTTTGAGAGGGATTTGAAAAGTTTCAATGGGAATGGGAAGAATTGGGACAAAAGTTGGAAAATTTTTAAGGGACTTTGAAAAAATTTCAACTGGAATTTTAGCCATTTTTTGACATGAAATTGTAAACATGTGGACATGGATTTGGAAAATTCTAGAGAGAATTTTAAAAGCTTCAAGAGAATTTCAACAATTTTGAGAGGGATTTGAAAAGTTTCAATGGGAATGGGAAGAATTGGGACAAAAATTGGAAAATTTTTAAGGGACTTTGAAAAAATTTCAACTGGAATTTTAGCCATTTTTTGACATGAAGTTGTAAACATGTGGCCATGGATTTTGAAAATTCTAGAGAGAATTTTAAAAGCTTTAACAGAATTTCTACAATTCTGAGAGGGATTTGAAAAGTTTCAATGGGAATGGGAAGAATTGGGACAAAATGTGGGAAAGTGCAGTGGGTCTGCGGAGTCCTTGACAGAAAATATGGGGGTAGAAATCAGCCTTGAGGATATTAAGGTTTACCCTTGAGAAGGAAGGGAGTAAAGGAGTATCCGGAGGTACGGACTTGTACCCGTGAGAAAGGAGAGATATACCCGTGAGACAGAAGGGGATAGAAGAATAACATGGATGACAGCAAAATTAACCAATGAGATATTAGTGCTGTAACTTGTAACCAATAGTGAAAAGACACATGAACTGGTAGAATTGTATAAAAATGCACTTGTAACAATAAATGGCACCTATTACTTTCATCTTGAAAGAATTTGGTCCATGTCGTTTGTCCGTCTCAACCGCGACATATGGTGACCCCGACGTGATCCTGCCTGAAGAGGATCTCGCCTAACAAGGTGACAGCGTGAAGCTGTGAACAGCCGAAGAAGAGCTGTGGAGACGGAGCCCGGTACAGCTGATGAGAGCAGCCGAGGAGAGCTGCCGAAGATCCGGATCGTTGAAAAGACACCTCGCTAAGGAGCAGGTGAGCTACCGGGAACAGGGGGGCTGAAACTTATCTAAAGAAGAGGGTACTATATTATCCACATAGAAGCTGCTTCTGAAGAAGCACGGCGTTAGCCTCCCGGAACTGACTTTAAGAAAAATGTTACTATGGGGCAAAGCACAAGGTTTAGAGGTTAATCCTGTGACAGCATTTAGTGCGTCACAATGGATGGACTTGGGAGATAAACTGTTTGATAGTGCTACCCAAGGGTCCAAGGAAGCAACTGAACTGTTAACGACGTGGCGCTTGTTATTAGACACTCTGAAAGAGTTAAAACAGCAACAGGCAGAGGCGGTGAAGGGGGATGGTCTCCCTGGCTCTCCTGGGCCAGATTCGGAGAAAAAAGCAAGATTAAGTACTACTCTGATCCCCCCTGTTACTAAAGATTCGTCAAAACCGCCCAAGTCCATATTCACTGACACGGATAAGGATCCGCGGCACCTTCTTGGAAAGTTAAAAGGAATAAAGGAGGAGCGTACGTATGTGTGGCCCCGAGATCAGAAAAAAACTATGAAAGACTCGTATACATATGTGTGGCCCCGAGATCAATTAAAAGCTATGAAAGACTCACATGAAAAAACAACGTTGGGTTGTGCATGGTCTCGGGAGGGGCCCTCAGAGCACCAGTTGGAGCACCAGTCGGACCAGTGCGTTCGGCCGACTGCTCCGCTGTCATCGATCACGGCTCGAACCTCTCCTCTACCATCATCAACCGTGGTTCTGCCGTCTGCGTCACCGCCATTAATCACAGTTCAACCCTCTGCCCCGCCGCTATCAGTTGCGGAAGAAAAAAAATGGACATTTTTTTTTTTCCTATCCCCCCTTGCCTGGAGATTTAGGTGGGGAGGACCCCCCCGTGGTGAGCCAGACCGAGCCAAATAACGTAATTCCTACAGATTTGGGTCCCTCCAACCTGCCCCCTCCTCCCACCCGCACTGAATTCCTGAGGGTGAGGGTAGAGTTTCAGAGCGTAAACCGAACTTACCAAAAAGCTGGGATTTACTCCCAGTTTCGATTGCAGTTAAACCACGGGACCCTGTGCGTTTCTGGAAGAGACACCAGTTGACACACCACAACTACAGGCACGATAACTTTCTGAAATCCTGAGGCAGTCAACAGACCTCGCATATCAAGTTATGATAAAGGTGCCTGAAACCAACAATGCAGCCAAATCATTTGCAACTATTAATCAGGGTCCCAGTGAGAATTACGTGCAATTTATTGACCATCTTCAAGAGGCCATCGATAAGCAGGTTGAAAACTTAGAAGCTAAGGAAGCATTGGTGTTGAAATTAGCAGTAGAGAATGCTAATGTTTGCTATCAATATGTTATCTGCAAGTTTTACAGTACATATTATGTGTTTCTGTGTATTGCCTCTCTGAAAATCAAGCAGCTTGTTAGGAATGTGAGTTAATTGTTTTACTAGCTGTTTTTAAGTGTGCCGTAAAACTCTCTCCCCATTTTTCCCAGTCATGCTGCAAGCAGCACCCCTCCCTCTCCCTTCTCAAGGTTTTTACTTGCAAGATGGGGTCAGGAATAATTGTTTTCAGTTGTGTTCCTGAAAAAAAATCAGTATTGGGAGGTGTTTTAAAACTTAGGAAAGCACTCGGAATTATAAGGAAGGAAGATCTTGTTAAATATTGAAATCAGTGTTGGCTGCTGTTTCAGTTAAATGATTGGGAAAAGTGTCCGGAGAATAGAATTTTGTTACAATTAATGTTGTTTTTAAGGTGAGAAGACCAGGACAAAATAAATCTCTACAAGAGATCATTAGATCATTACAGACAGTTTTACAGCTGGAACAGTTTGAACGTCAACAAGCTGAGAGAGAGTTAACTGATAACACACAGGTCACAGCAAACTTGTTAGAGTCTGCAAGATGCCTTCCTCATTAACCTGTTTTCTTTGTGGGTATCGGTTTAAGTATGTTGCAATTTTAGTAGGTCTTTGTTATATGGTACGATAAGTTCACAGTCTGTTAAATCATGAGAATTCATTGACTCAAAATGTGCGTTTTGTGATAATACAGAAGATCATAAGTAATTTAGTTCTTTACTGCGTGAATGTGATGGTAAAATTTTGTGTGTAGTACCTGTTATTTTTTTTTCGCTAGCATGCTACCTTTATTCCGGCATTCAGACTTGCGCAACTCTGTCACAAGCTGTGTCTCATCTCACTGTGCTGAATTTGGTTTTTCCGTATGTACATCATGTAAAGAATCCTGGTTTTGGAATAACAACTGTAGCGCACCAGATGAGACACTAAAAAGAAACCAAATCAAAACAAAAAAAGGCCTTGCCCAGTCCAGCTCGCTCCGGCTCGGGGGGGGCCGATGGGCTCCGGCGCCACTGACTTTTTTTTGTCAGGGAGACCCAGAGGTACCTCCACCTGTCTGAGCAGTGAGCGGCCCAAAGGTGCAATGCAAAAATTGAGATATTGTCTTAAATTGGTGTAACTGTGATCCATCTGCATATTTGAACTTGGTATATGGTTTTCATATCTGAGCTCAGTATTTTAGTTTGCATATTCATATTTGGTACCAAAAGAATCTTGTTTGGGAGATAATTACAAAACGGGAACCGGTTCCACTGCTAAAATTGCTAAAATTCCACCTTGCCTCCCCTTAGGATGCATCCTTACACATTAGAATGATTGCTTATATTGTTAGAAAAGCATTTGAATTGTTAAAATGCTATGATAGCTGTGAATTTAGAAGAGGTTGTATTTAACAGTTGCTAGAATATTAACTGATTTAGATTTAGGAAAATAGAATAATGGATTGATGTTTATTATACTGGTTTATACTGTTTTTTTGACATCTCTAAATTGTAAAAGGTAAATGGAGCTAAGGAATGTAACTATTGCTGAGCTACTTGAAACTGCATATAAAGTGTATTACGGCTGGAATGAAATGGGAAAACAAAAGAGCAAAATATCCCAGGCCTGTGTGCAGCTCATCGTAACTGAGGAGTTTGCCAGAGCCTCCCACTTTGTACCAGTGATTATACCAGCTGCATGGCCTTGACTATATCTGAACTGCGGCGAGAAGAGAAAGAAGAAGAAAGGAAAAAAAAACTGTTTTCCCACTGCTAAGCAGAGAAAGGGGGGCTTTGCTCCCCCGGCTCTGTCCCTATTTTTTTTTTCCCTGAAGTATTGTCATCCATTTTTGTTGTGGCACTGTGTTGTTTTTCGGCTTTGAATCAGGGGTTGTTGGTGTTGTTTATTTTTGCTTCTGTCTTGTTTCCTAGGTTTTGGCACATCTGGGGAAAAGAGCTCATAACTTTACCTCCTTGCTGAAGTCAGTCTTTTCACACTGGTCAGCTTTGGGGGGTCACAGTGTTCAGTGCTTCTCTGGGTCAGACTGGTACTGATTTGAGTGTGGAGTGGAGCCAGATTGGTTTGATGTGGAGTTCAAACTGATGTGTTTTCATGCTGGGCTGGACGTCTTGCCATCTCAGATGGGGGCGAGAGGGAAGTCTTATTCCCCCCCGCGCCCCTCCCTCAAGCAATGTTACTGCTAGAGAGCTGTAATACTGCATGAAGGAGTCTGAGGGTGAAATTTAAAGGCATCACCAGTGGATCCATAGTTCTAATGAAACTGGAAAATTAAACCAAAAATTTGTTAATAGACTTATTTTGTGGTAATTAGTTGTAAGTGACTTCTTAGTAAATTCACCATGCTAGTTTTTGAGGTCATGAGAAACAACGAAAGAAAGGCCATTTTTTGAGACCAATGGAATGCCAAATTTGGAACAAAGTTTTAATACATGAATTCTTATAGTTGTTAGAAACTCCTATACCTCTCTTAGATTAAGATTTGTTAAGTAAATTGTAAGCTCAAATAACGTTTTCTGAGAATTCTGTTTAGTTGCATAGCCTACAAGAAGCTGCTTGGATGGAGCAGATCTGCTTGCTGCAAGTGAGAAATCTCCAAGGAAATTTCAAATGCTGTATCTCCACTAGTATTAACAGCCAATGTTTCGATAAAGCAAATACTACCCTGATAGATCTGAAACAGGACTTCGATCTGGTAAGGGAAAACAATATCCAATAAAAATGACAGCCAAAATGGAGTTGGAAACTTTGAGGAATGAATTTATGACAACCTTACAGGCTGACTGCATTCGATTGGACTTGCAGATTTGTCTATTTATAGCTACAACACAGAAACAACCTGTGGCTATTGGGGACAGTATGATGAGATTGCTAGCAGACTGATAAACTGCTTTTTACTCTGATCAAGAAAAGCAGGGAATGAACTTAAGTTTCAATAGGCCATGATCCTTTTGTCATATATGTACCATTTGTGAAATTTAATTTTGATTTTTTTTTTTTTTTTTTGTAATCTATGTCTTTATAAATTGCACTAGCTGGTTTTCTTAACAGCACAGCTTTTGGCATGCCTAAATGTAAAATGTAAATTGCTGCAGAACCTGCAAGTCTTTAACATCAGGTCATAGGCCATACTTGTATTTGGTCTGATCCTACATACTTGCAAAGTATTTGTTGATGGTTCTGGGAACTCTCATAAAGCTGTAGTGGTCTGGCGTGAAGATAACAATTGGCATCATTCTGTGAAAATTATTGAAGGTTCAACCCAATGAGCAGAACTTGGCACAGCTTTACATTATTTAGAACTTTTTAAAGGAGTAACCTCTAAATTTGATTTGTGATTCTGAGTACGTAGTCAAGGTCCAATGCACGTATCTGATTCTGAACTGTGTTTTTTGTTTTTGGTTTTGTTCCTTTTTAAAACAAAAAGGGGGGAGACGTAGGGAAAACACCACAAAGCCAATTGTCAAAAGCATTGTATGTGATGAAATACTTTGCAAGTGTGACCCAAAACCATGCTAAATCAGAAAAAACCTACATTAGTTATGGTCAAATCACTGATCAATGGAAAAGGCCACAGCAATTGATAACCTGGGGGAGAGGTTATGCTTGTGTCTTTACAGATCAAGGGCCGCAATGGCTGCTGGCACAAAATGTGAAACCTGTGTTATCTTCCTGACAATGATTGTTGCAGCTGCTGTGTTTTGGATGCCCGCACAGAAAAAGACTAACATGTGGAGTACTTTAGCCAACATGACTGACCAGGACTCCATATGCCTAGCTATGGCATCTCCGGAAAACCCGTTCCACACGTGCTTGGTTGGCATCCCCCTTGATGAATACAGCAGCATCACACAATTGTTTCAAAATAGTGGTCGGTGCAAAGGCATTGCAACAAAAATACTAACATGGCACTTTGGATTAACTGTCTCCCGGAAATAGACATTGAACCACAGGAACTAGAATTGCTGGGATCTATGCCCATGGATGCTTGTATCCAGCTGGTTTGTGAAAAGTGCCAGGACAATATGCTAAAGCATGAATGGATAAGACTGCAAAATGTTAATGCTACCATTGGTGACTATAGAAATGAAACTCGATGGTGTAATGCCTCACAGAAGAATCCAAGGAATGTCATTGATAATGTGGGACAGCAACCCCAAAACCTCCTGTATTGTGTATTCTTGATCTATGGAGATAGAGCCTGACCAGGAATTTCTTCTAATGCTGTTGAGGACTGTGTATTTTGGGACTATTAACTCTCTTAACACCCATGATAGTCGATCACAGAAAAGCGACAAGGGAAAAACGTTTTTTGCATGCATATGAGTCAAAATGTGATGATAATGTAGATTTTTGGGGATCAAGGTTAAGGGTTTTAGGATCTCTTGTATCTGGTGTTGGCACAGCTAAAAGCGTTAAATATTTTAGAAAATTAGGATACTGGCTAGTTAAGCAAAGTAACAGAACTTCAAAGGCTTTAAGTGGACTTTTTTTAGATGTAGATTCTGTAAGACATGCCACATGGCAGAGTAGAGCCACGATAGATTTTTGTTATTAGCTCAAGGACATGGGTGTGAAGATTTTGATGGGATTTGTTAAATAAATTGCTCAGTGGTTGAGGGTTTTTAGGATGGTTGTTATCAGTAGTGAAAACAGGACTGATCATTTTGATGATTGTTGTGGTTGTGTTACTAATGTTGCCATGCATGATTTCTCTGCTGCAAAGGGCCCTGCAGTGGACAATGAGGGCAGCATTTTTAGCATAAATAAAAAAAGGGGGAATTGTGGGAAAGTGCAGTGGGTCTGCGGAGTCCTTGACAGAAAATATGGGGGTAGAAATCAGCCTTGAAGATATTAAGGTTTACCCTTGAGAAGGAAGGGAGTAAAGGAGTATCCGGAGGTACGGACTTGTACCCGTGAGAAAGGAGAGATATACCCGTGAGACAGAAGGGGATAGAAGAATAACATGGATGACAGCAAAATTAACCAATGAGATATTAGTGCTGTAACTTGTAACCAATAGTGAAAAGACACATGAACTGGTAGAATTGTATAAAAATGCACTTGTAACAATAAATGGCACCTATTACTTTCATCTTGAAAGAATTTGGTCCATGTCGTTTGTCCGTCTCAACCGCGACAACAAAAATTGGAAAATTTTTAAGGGACTTTGAAAAAATTTCAACTGGAATTTTAGCCATTTTTTGACGTGAAATTGTAAACATGTGGACATGGATTTTGAAAATTCTAGAGAGAATTTTAAAAGCTTCATGAGAATTTCAACAATTTTGAGAGGGATTTGACAAGTTTCAATGGGAATGGGAAGAATTGGGACAAAAATTGGAAAATTTTTAAGGGACTTTGAAAAAATTTCAACTGGAATTTTAGCCATTTTTTGACGTGAAATTGTAAACATGTGGACATGGATTTCGAAAATTCTAGAGAGATTTTTAAAAGCTTCAAGAGAATTTCAACAATTTTGAGAGGGATTTGAAAAGTTTCAATGGGAATGGGAAGAATTGGAACAAAAATTGGAAAATTTTTAAGGTACTTTGAAAAAATTTCAACTGGAATTTTAGCAATTTTTTGACGTGAAATTGTAAACATGTGGACATGGATTTTGAAAATTCTAGAGAGAATTTTAAAAGCTTCAAGAGAATTTCAACAATTTTGAGAGGGATTTGAAAAGTTTCAATGGGAATGGGAAGAATTGGGACAAAATTTGGAAATCTTTTCAGGGACTTTGAAAAAATTTCAACTGGAATTTTAGCCATTTTTTGACGTGAAGTTGTAAACATGTGGCCATGGATTTTGAAAATTCTAGAGAGAATTTTAAAAGCTTTAACAGAATTTCTACAATTCTGAGAGGGATTTGAAAAGTTTCAATGGGAATGGGAAGAATTGGGACAAAAATTGGAAAATTTTTAAGGGACTTTGAAAAAATTTCAACTGGAATTTTAGCCATTTTTTGACGTGAAATTGTAAACATGTGGCCATGGATTTTGAAAATTCTAGAGAGAATTTTAAAAGCTTCATGAGAATTTCAACAATTTTGAGAGGGATTTGACAAGTTTCAATGGGAATGGGAAGAATTGGGACAAAAATTGGAAAATTTTTAAGGGACTTTGAAAAAATTTCAACTGGAATTTTAGCCATTTTTTGACGTGAAATTGTAAACATGTGGACATGGATTTCGAAAATTCTAGAGAGATTTTTAAAAGCTTCAAGAGAATTTCAACAATTTTGAGAGGGATTTGAAAAGTTTCAATGGGAATGGGAAGAATTGGAACAAAAATTGGAAAATTTTTAAGGTACTTTGAAAAAATTTCAACTGGAATTTTAGCAATTTTTTGACGTGAAATTGTAAACATGTGGACATGGATTTTGAAAATTCTAGAGAGAATTTTAAAAGCTTCAAGAGAATTTCAACAATTTTGAGAGGGATTTGAAAAGTTTCAATGGGAATGGGAAGAATTGGGACAAAATTTGGAAAACTTTTCAGGGACTTTGAAAAAATTTCAACTGGAATTTTAGCCATTTTTTGACATGAAATTGTAAACATGTGGCCATGGATTTTGAAAATTCTAGAGAGAATTTTTAAAGCTTCAACAGAATTTCAACAATTTTGAGAGGGATTTGAAAAGTTTCAATGGGAATGGGAAGAATTGGAACAAAAATTGGAAAATTTTTAAGGGACTTTGAAAAAATTTCAACTGGAATTTTAGCCATTTTTTTATGTGAAATTGTATACATGTGGCCATGGATTTTGAAAATTCTAGAGAGAATTTTAAAAGCTTCAACAGAATTTCAACAATTTTGAGAGGGATTTGAAAAGTTTCAATGGGAATGGGAAGAATTGGGACAAAAATTGGAAAATTTTGAAGGGACTTTGAAAAAATTTCAACTGGAATTTTAGCCATTTTTTGACGTGAAATTGTAAACATGTGGACATGGATTTTGAAAATTCTAGAGAGAATTTTAAAAGCTTCAAGAGAATTTCAACAATTTTGAGAGGGATTTGAAAAGTTTCAATGGGAATGGGAAGAATTGGGACAAAAATTGGAAAATTTTTAAGGGACTTTGAAAAAATTTCAACTGGAATTTTAGCCATTTTTTGACGTGAAATTGTAAACATGTGGCCATGGATTTTGAAAATTCTAGAGAGAATTTTAAAAGCTTCAAGAGAATTTCAACAATTTTGAGAGGGATTTGAAAAGTTTCAATGGGAATGGGAAGAATTGGGACAAAAATTGGAAAATTTTGAAGGGACTTTGAAAAAATTTCAACTGGAATTTTAGCCATTTTTTGACGTGAAATTGTAAACATGTGGCCATGGATTTTGAAAATTCTAGAGAGAATTTTAAAAGCTTCAAGAGAATTTCAACAATTTTGAGAGGGATTTGAAAAGTTTCAATGGGAATGGGAAGAATTGGGACAAAAATTGGAAAATTTTTAAGGGACTTTGAAAAAATTTCAACTGGAATTTTAGCCATTTTTTGACGTGAAATTGTAAACATGTGGCCATGGATTTTGAAAATTCTAGAGAGAATTTTAAAAGCTTCAAGAGAATTTCAACAATTTTGAGAGGGATTTGAAAAGTTTCAATGGGAATGGGAAGAATTGGGACAAAAATTGGAAAATTTTGAAGGGACTTTGAAAAAATTTCAACTGGAATTTTAGCCATTTTTTGACGTGAAATTGTAAACATGTGGCCATGGATTTTGAAAATTCTAGAGAGAATTTTAAAAGCTTCAAGAGAATTTCAACAATTTTGAGAGGGATTTGAAAAGTTTCAATGGGAATGGGAAGAATTGGGACAAAATTTGGAAAACTTTTCAGGGACTTTGAAAAAATTTCAACTGGAATTTTAGCCATTTTTTTATGTGAAATTGTAAACATGTGGCCATGGATTTTGAAAATTCTAGAGAGAATTTTAAAAGCTTCAACAGAATTTCTACAATTTTGAGAGGGATTTGAAAAGTTTCAATGGGAATGGGAAGAATTGGGACAAAAATTGGAAAATTTTTAAGGGACTTTGAAAAAATTTCAACTGGAATTTTAGCCATTTTTTGACATGAAATTGTAAACATGTGGACATGGATTTTGAAAATTCTAGAGAGAATTTTTAAAGCTTCAACAGAATTTCAACAATTTTGAGAGGGATTTGAAAAGTTTCAATGGGAATGGGAAGAATTGGGACAAAAATTGGAAAATTTTTAAGGGACTTTGAAAAAATTTCAACTGGAATTTTAGCAATTTTTTGACGTGAAATTGTAAACATGTGGACATGGATTTTGAAAATTCTAGAGAGAATTTTAAAAGCTTCAAGAGAATTTCAACAATTTGGAGAGGGATTTGAAAAGTTTCAATGGGGATGGGAAGAATTGGGACAAAAATTGGAAGATTTTTAAGGGACTTTGAAAAAATTTCAACTGGAATTTTAGCCATTTTTTTATGTGAAATTGTAAACGTGGACATGGATTTTGAAAATTCTAGAGAGAATTTTAAAAGCTTCAACAGAATTTCAACAATTTTGAGAGGGATTTGAAAAGTTTCAATGGGAATGGGAAGAATTGGGACAAAAAATGGAAAATTTTTAAGGGACTTTGAAAAACTTTCAACTGGAATTTTAGCAATTTTTTGATGTGAAATTGTAAACATGTGGACATGGATTTTGAAAATTCTAGAGAGAATTTTAAAAGCTTCAAGAGAATTTCAACAATTTTGAGAGGGATTTGAAAAGTTTCAATGGGAATGGGAAGAATTGGGACAAAAATTGGAAAATTTTTAAGGGACTTTGAAAAAATTTCAACTGGAATTTTAGCCATTTTTTGACGTGAAATTGTAAACATGTGGACATGGATTTTGAAACTTCTAGAGAGAATTTTAAAAGCTTCAACAGAATTTCAACAATTTTGAGAGGGATTTGAAAAGTTTCAATGGGAATGGGAAGAATTGGGACAAAAATTGGAAAATTTTTAAGGGACTTTGAAAAAATTTCAACTGGAATTTTAGCCATTTTTTGACGTGAAATTGTAAACATGTGGACATGGATTTTGAAAATTCTAGAGAGAATTTAAAAGCTTCATGAGAATTTCAACAATTTTGAGAGGGATTTGACAAGTTTCAATGGGAATGGGAAGAATTGGGACAAAAATTGGAAAATTTTTAAGGGACTTTGAAAAAATTTCAACTGGAATTTTAGCCATTTTTTGACGTGAAATTGTAAACATGTGGCCATGGATTTCGAAAATTCTAGAGAGATTTTTAAAAAGCTTCAAGAGAATTTCAACAATTTTGAGAGGGATTTGAAAAGTTTCAATGGGAATGGGAAGAATTGGGACAAAAATTGGAAAATTTTTAAGGGACTTTGAAAAAATTTCAACTGGAATTTTAGCCATTTTTGACGTGAAATTGTAAACATGTGGCCATGGATTTTGAAAATTCTAGAGAGAATTTTAAAAGCTTCAAGAGAATTTCAACAATTTTGAGAGGGATTTGAAAAGTTTCAATGGGAATGGGAAGAATTGGGACAAAATTTGGAAAACTTTTCAGGGACTTTGAAAAAATTTCAACTGGAATTTTAGCAATTTTTTTTATGTGAAATTGTAAACATGTGGCCATGGATTTTGAAAATTCTAGAGAGAATTTTAAAAGCTTCAACAGAATTTCTACAATTTTGAGAGGGATTTGAAAAGTTTCAATGGGAATGGGAAGAATTGGGACAAAATTGGAAAATTTTTAAGGGACTTTGAAAAAATTTCAACTGGAATTTTAGCCATTTTTTGACATGAAATTGTAAACATGTGGACATGGATTTTGAAAATTCTAGAGAGAATTTTTAAAGCTTCAAGAGAATTTCAACAATTTTGAGAGGGATTTGAAAAGTTTCAATGGGAATGGGAAGAATTGGGACAAAAATTGGAAAATTTTGAAGGGACTTTGAAAAAATTTCAACTGGAATTTTAGCAATTTTTTGACGTGAAATTGTAAACATGTGGACATGGATTTTGAAAATTCTAGAGAGAATTTTAAAAGCTTCAAGAGAATTTCAACAATTTTGAGAGGGATTTGAAAAGTTTCAATGGGAATGGGAAGAATTGGAACAAAAATTGGAAAATTTTTAAGGGACTTTGAAAAAATTTCAACTGGAATTTTAGCCATTTTTTATGTGAAATTGTATACATGTGGCCATGGATTTTGAAAATTGTAGAGAGAAATTTTAAAAGCTTCAAGAGAATTTCAACAATTTTGAGAGGGATTTGAAAAGTTTCAATGGGAATGGGAAGAATTGGGACAAAAATTGGAAAATTTTTAAGGGACTTTGAAAAAATTTCAACTGGAATTTTAGCCATTTTGTTACGTGAAATTGTAAACATGTGGCCATGGATTTTGAAAATTCTAGAGAGAATTTTAAAAGCTTCAACAGAATTTCAACAATTTTGAGAGGGATTTGAAAAGTTTCAATGGGAATGGGAAGAATTGGGACAAAAATTGGAAAATTTTTAAGGGACTTTGAAAAAATTTCAACTGGAATTTTAGCAATTTTTTGACGTGAAATTGTAAACATGTGGACATGGATTTTGAAAATTCTAGAGAGAATTTTAAAAGCTTCAAGAGAATTTCAACAATTTTGAGAGGGATTTGAAAAGTTTCAATGGGGATGGGAAGAATTGGGACAAAAATTGGAAGATTTTTAAGGGACTTTGAAAAAATTTCAACTGGAATTTTAGCCATTTTTTTTATGTGAAATTGTAAACGTGGACATGGATTTTGAAAATTCTAGAGAGAATTTTAAAAGCTTCAAGAGAATTTCAACAATTTGGAGAGGGATTTGAAAAGTTTCAATGGGAATGGGAAGAATTGGGACAAAAATTGGAAAATTTTTAAGGGGACTTTGAAAAAATTTCAACTGGAATTTTAGCAATTTTTTGATGTGAAATTGTAAACATGTGGCCATGGATTTTGAAAATTCTAGAGAGAATTTTAAAAGCTTTAAAGAATTTCTACAATTTTGAGAGGGATTTGAAAAGTTTCAATGGGAATGGGAAGAATTGGGACAAAAATTGGAAAATTTTTAAGGGACTTTGAAAAAAATTTCAACTGAAATTTTAGCATTTTTTTTTACGTGAAATTGTAAACATGTGGCCATGGATTTTGAAATTCTAGAGAGAATTTTAAAAGCTTCAAGAGAATTTCAACAATTTTGAGAGGGATTTGAAAAGTTTCAATGGGAATGGGAAGAATTGGGACAAAAATTGGAAAATTTTTAAGGGACTTTGAAAAAATTTCAACTGGAATTTTAGCCATTTTTTGACGTGAAATTGTAAACATGTGGACATGGATTTTGAAAATTCTAGAGAGAATTTTAAAAGCTTCAGCAGAATTTCAACAATTTTGAGAGGGATTTGAAAAGTTTCAAT
>NW_028116591.1:0-45494 GCF_964273445.1 Streptopelia decaocto | reverse complement strand
GGGAAGAATTGGGACAAAAATTGGAAAATTTTGAAGGGACTTTGAAAAAATTTCAACTGGAATTTTAGCAATTTTTTTACGTGAAATTGTAAACATGTTGAAGTGGATTTTGAAAATTCTAGAGAGAATTTTAAAAGCTTCAACAGAATTTCAACAATTTTGAGAGGGATTTGAAAAGTTTCAATGGGAATGGGAAGAATTGGGACAAAAATTGGAAAATTTTTAAGGGACTTTGAAAAAATTTCAACTGGAATTTTAGCAATTTTTTGACGTGAAATTGTAAACATGTGGACATGGACTTTGAAAATTCTAGAGAGAATTTTAAAAGCTTCAACAGAATTCCAACAGTTTTTAGAGGGATTTGAAAAGTTTCAATGGGAATGGGAAGAATTGGGACAAAAATTGGAAAATTTTTAAGGGACTTTGAAAAAATTTCAACTGGAATTTTAGCATTTATTTTACGTGAAATTGTAAACATGTGGACATGGATTTTGAAAATTCTAGAGAGAATTTTAAAAGCTTCAACAGAATTCCAACAGTTTTGAGAGGGATTTGAAAAGTTTCAATGGGAATGGGAAGAATTGGGACAAAAATTGGAAAATTTTTAAGGGACTTTGAAAAAATTTCAACTGGAATTTTAGCCATTTTTTGACGTGAAATTGTAAGCATGTGGACATGGATTTTGAAAATTCTAGAGAGAATTTTAAAAGCTTCAACAGAATTTCAACAATTTTGAGAGGGATTTGAAAAGTTTCAATGGGAATGGGAAGAATTGGGACAAAAATTGGAAAATTTTTAAGGGACTTTGAAAAAATTTCAACTGGAATTTTACCAATTTTTTGACGTGAAATTGTAAACATGCGGACATGGATTTTGAAAATTCTAGAGAGAATTTTAAAAGCTTCAACAGAATTCCAACAGTTTTGAGAGGGATTTGAAAAGTTTCAATGGGAATGGGAAGAATTGGGACAAAAATTGGAAAATTTTTAAGGGACTTTGAAAAAATTTCAACTGGAATTTTAGCAATTTTTTGACGTGAAATTGTAAACATGTGGACATGGATTTTGAAAATTCTAGAGAGAATTTTAAAAGCTTCAAGAGAATTTCAACAATTTTGAGAGGGATTTGAAAAGTTTCAATGGGAATGGGAAGAATTGGGACAAAAATTGGAAAATTTTTAAGGGACTTTGAAAAAATTTCAACTGGTATTTTAGCAATTTTTTGACGTGAAATTGTAAACATGTGGACATGGATTTTGAAAATTCTAGAGAGAATTTTAAAAGCTTCAACAGAATTTCAACAATTTTGAGAGGGATTTGAAAAGTTTCAATGGGAATGGGAAGAATTGGGACAAAAATTGGAAAATTTTGAAGGGACTTTGAAAAAATTTCAACTGGAATTTTAGCAATTTTTTGACGTGAAATTGTAAACATGTGGACATGGATTTTGAAAATTCTAGAGAGAATTTTAAAAGCTTCAACAGAATTCCAACAGTTTTGAGAGAGATTTGAAAAGTTTCAATGGGAATGGGAAAAATTGGGACAAAAATTGGAAAATTTTTAAGGGACTTTGAAAAAATTTCAACTGGAATTTTAGCAATTTTTTTACGTGAAATTGTAAACATGTGGACATGGATTTTGAAAATTCTAGAGAGAATTTTAAAAGCTTCAACAGAATTTCAACAGTTTTGAGAGGGATTTGAAAAGTTTCAATGGGAATGGGAAGAATTGGGACAAAAATTGGAAAATTTTTAAGGGACTTTGAAAAAATTTCAACTGGAATTTTAGCAATTTTTTTACGTGAAATTGTAAACATGTTGAAGTGGATTTTGAAAATTCTAGAGAGAATTTTAAAAGCTTCAACAGAATTTCAACAATTTTGAGAGGGATTTGAAAAGTTTCAATGGGAATGGGAAGAATTGGGACAAAAATTGGAAAATTTTTAAGGGACTTTGAAAAAATTTCAACTGGAATTTTAGCAATTTTTTGACGTGAAATTGTAAACATGTGGACATGGACTTTGAAAATTCTAGAGAGAATTTTAAAAGCCTCAACAGAATTCCAACAGTTTTGAGAGGGATTTGAAAAGTTTCAATGGGAATGGGAAGAATTGGGACAAAAATTGGAAAATTTTTAAGGGACTTCGAAAAAATTTCAACTGGAATTTTAGCATTTTTTTGACGTGAAATTGTAAACATGTGGACATGGATTTTGAAAATTCTAGAGAGAATTTTAAAAGCTTCAACAGAATTCCAACAGTTTTGAGAGGGATTTGAAAAGTTTCAATGGGAATGGGAAGAATTGGGACAAAAATTGGAAAATTTTTAAGGGACTTTGAAAAAATTTCAACTGGAATTTTAGCAATTTTTTGACGTGAAATTGTAAACATGTGGACATGGATTTTGAAAATTCTAGAGAGAATTTTAAAAGCTTCAACAGAATTTCAACAATTTTGAGAGGGATTTGAAAAGTTTCAATGGGAATGGGAAGAATTGGGACAAAAATTGGAAAATTTTTAAGGGACTTTGAAAAAATTTCAACTGGAATTTTCGCAATTTTGACGTGAAATTGTAAACATGTGGACATGGATTTTGAAAATTCTAGAGAGAATTTTAAAAGCTTCAACAGAATTTCAACAATTTTGAGAGGGATTTGAAAAGTTTCAATGGGAATGGGAAGAATTGGGACAAAAATTGGAAAATTTTTAAGGGACTTTGAAAAAATTGCAACTGGAATTTTAGCAATTTTTTGACGTGAAATTGTAAACATGCGGACATGGATTTTGAAAATTCTAGAGAGAATTTTAAAAGCTTCAACAGAATTCCAACAGTTTTGAGAGGGATTTGAAAAGTTTCAATGGGAATGGGAAGAATTGGGACAAAAATTGGAAAATTTTTAAGGGACTTTGAAAAAATTGCAACTGGAATTTTAGCAATTTTTTGACGTGAAATTGTAAACATGTGGACATGGATTTTGAAAACTCTAGAGAGAAGTGTCAAACTTTAAATAGGATTTCAACAGTTTTGAGAGGGATTTGAAAAGTTTCAATGGGAATGGGAATAATTGGGACAAAAATTGGAAAATTTTTAAGGGACTTTGAAAAAATTTCAACTGGAATTTTAGCAATTTTTTTACGTGAAATTGTAAACATGTTGAAGTGGATTTTGAAAATTCTAGAGAGAATTTTAAAAGCTTCAACAGAATTTCAACAATTTTGAGAGGGATTTGAAAAGTTTCAATGGGAATGGGAAGAATTGGGACGAAAATTGGAAAATTTTTAAGGGACTTTGAAAAAATTTCAACTGGAATTTTAGCAATTTTTTGACGTGAAATTGTAAACATGTGGACATGGATTTTGAAAATTCTAGAGAGAATTTTAAAAGCTTCAACAGAATTCCAACAGTTTTGAGAGGGATTTGAAAAGTTTCAATGGGAATGGGAAGAATTGGGACAAAAATTGGAAAATTTTTAAGGGACTTTGAAAAAATTGCAACTGGAATTTTAGCCATTTTTTGACGTGAAATTGTAAACATGTGGACATGGATTTTGAAAATTCTAGAGAGAATTTTAAAAGCTTCCACAGAATTTCAACAATTTTGAGAGGGATTTGAAAAGTTTCAATGGGAATGGGAAGAATTGGGACAAAAATTGGAAAATTTTTAAGGGACTTTGAAAAAATTTCAACTGGAATTTTAGCAATTTTTTGACGTGAAATTGTAAACATGTGGACATGGATTTTGAAAATTCTAGAGAGAATTTTAAAAGCTTCAACAGAATTTCAACAATTTTGAGAGGGATTTGAAAAGTTTCAATGGGAATGGGAAGAATTGGGACAAAAATTGGAAAATTTTTAAGGGACTTTGAAAAAATTTCAACTGGAATTTTAGCAATTTTGACATGAAATTGTAAACATGTGGACATGGATTTTGAAAATTCTAGAGAGAATTTTAAAAGCTTCAACAGAATTTCAACAATTTTGAGAGGGATTTGAAAAGTTTCAATGGGAATGGGAAGAATTGGGACAAAAATTGGAAAATTTTTAAGGGACTTTGAAAAAATTTCAACTGGAATTTTAGCAATTTTTTGACGTGAAATTGTAAACATGTTGAAGTGGATTTTGAAAATTCTAGAGAGAATTTTAAAAGCTTCAACAGAATTCCAACAGTTTTGAGAGGGATTTGAAAAGTTTCAATGGGAATGGGAAGAATTGGGACAAAAATTGGAAAATTTTTAAGGGACTTTGAAAAAATTTCAACTGGAATTTTAGCCATTTTTTGACGTGAAATTGTAAACATGTGGGCATGGATTTTGAAAATTCTAGAGAGAATTTTAAAAGCTTCAACAGAATTTCAACAATTTTGAGAGGGATTTGAAAAGTTTCAATGGGAATGGGAAGAATTGGGACAAAAATTGGAAAATTTTTAAGGGACTTTGAAAAAATTTCAACTGGAATTTTACCAATTTTTTGACGTGAAATTGTAAACATGTGGACATGGATTTTGAAAATTCTAGAGAGAATTTTAAAAGCTTCAACAGAATTTCAACAATTTTGAGAGGGATTTGAAAAGTTTCAATGGGAATGGGAAGAATTGGGACAAAAATTGGAAAATTTTTAAGGGACTTTGAAAAAATTTCAACTGGAATTTTAGCAATTTTGACGTGAAATTGTAAACATGTGGACATGGATTTTGAAAATTCTAGAGAGAATTTTAAAAGCTTCAATAGAATTCCAACAGTTTTGAGAGGGATTTGTAAAGTTTCAATGGGAATGGGAAGAATTGGGACAAAAATTGGAAAATTTTTAAGGGACTTTGAAAAAATTTCAACTGGAATTTTAGCCATTTTTTGACGTGAAATTGTAAACATGTGGACATGGATTTTGAAAATTCTAGAGAGAATTTTAAAAGCTTCAAGAGAATTTCAACAATTTTGAGAGGGATTTGAAAAGTTTCAATGGGAATGGGAAGAATTGGGACAAAAATTGGAAAATTTTTAAGGGACTTTGAAAAAATTTCCACTGGAATTTTAGCAATTTTTTGACGTGAAATTGTAAACATGCGGACATGGATTTTGAAAATTCTAGAGAGAATTTTAAAAGCTTCAACAGAATTCCAACAGTTTTGAGAGGGATTTGAAAAGTTTCAATGGGAATGGGAAGAATTGGGACAAAAATTGGAAAATTTTTAAGGGACTTTGAAAAAATTTCAACTGGAATTTTAGCCATTTTTTGACGTGAAATTGTAAGCATGTGGACATGGATTTTGAAAATTCTAGAGAGAATTTTAAAAGCTTCAACAGAATTCCAACAGTTTTGAGAGGGATTTGAAAAGTTTCAATGGGAATGGGAAGAATTGGGACAAAAATTGGAAAATTTTGAAGGGACTTTGAAAAAATTTCAACTGGAATTTTAGCAATTTTTTGACGTGAAATTGTAAACATGCGGACATGGATTTTGAAAATTCTAGAGAGAATTTTAAAAGCTTCAACAGAATTCCAACAGTTTTGAGAGGGATTTGAAAAGTTTCAATGGGAATGGGAAGAATTGGGACAAAAATTGGAAAATTTTTAAGGGACTTTGAAAAAATTTCAACTGGAATTTTAGCAATTTTTTGACGTGAAATTGTAAACATGTGGACATGGATTTTGAAAACTCTAGAGAGAAGTGTCAAACTTTAAATAGGATTTCAACAGTTTTGAGAGGGATTTGAAAAGTTTCAATGGGAATGGGAATAATTGGGACAAAAATTGGAAAATTTTTAAGGGACTTTGAAAAAATTTCAACTGGAATTTTAGCCATTTTTTGACGTGAAATTGTAAACATGTGGACATGGATTTTGAAAATTCTAGAGAGAATTTTAAAAGCTTCAACAGAATTTCAACAATTTTGAGAGGGATTTGAAAAGTTTCAATGGGAATGGGAAGAATTGGGACAAAAATTGGAAAATTTTTAAGGGACTTTGAAAAAATTTCAACTGGAATTTTAGCAATTTTTTGACGTGAAATTGTAAACATGTGGACATGGATTTTGAAAATTCTAGAGAGAATTTTAAAAGCTTCAACAGAATTTCAACAATTTTGAGAGGGATTTGAAAAGTTTCAATGGGAATGGGAAGAATTGGGACAAAAATTGGAAAATTTTTAAGGGACTTTGAAAAAATTTCAACTGGAATTTTAGCAATTTTGACATGAAATTGTAAACATGTGGACATGGATTTTGAAAATTCTAGAGAGAATTTTAAAAGCTTCAACAGAATTTCAACAATTTTGAGAGGGATTTGAAAAGTTTCAATGGGAATGGGAAGAATTGGGACAAAAATTGGAAAATTTTTAAGGGACTTTGAAAAAATTTCAACTGGAATTTTAGCAATTTTTTGACGTGAAATTGTAAACATGTTGAAGTGGATTTTGAAAATTCTAGAGAGAATTTTAAAAGCTTCAACAGAATTTCAACAATTTTGAGAGGGATTTGAAAAGTTTCAATGGGAATGGGAAGAATTGGGACAAAAATTGGAAAATTTTTAAGGGACTTTGAAAAAATTTCAACTGGAATTTTAGCAATTTTTTGACGTGAAATTGTAAACATGTGGACATGGATTTTGAAAATTCTAGAGAGAATTTTAAAAGCTTCAACAGAATTTCAACAATTTTGAGAGGGATTTGAAAAGTTTCAATGGGAATGGGAAGAATTGGGACAAAAATTGGAAAATTTTTAAGGGACTTTGAAAAAATTGCAACTGGAATTTTAGCAATTTTTTGACGTGAAATTGTAAACATGCGGACATGGATTTTGAAAATTCTAGAGAGAATTTTAAAAGTTTCAACAGAATTCCAACAGTTTTGAGAGGGATTTGAAAAGTTTCAATGGGAATGGGAAGAATTGGGACAAAAATTGGAAAATTTTTAAGGGTCTTTGAAAAAATTTCAACTGGAATTTTAGCATTTATTTTACGTGAAATTGTAAACATGTGGACATGGATTTTGAAAATTCTAGAGAGAATTTTAAAAGCTTCAACAGAATTCCAACAGTTTTGAGAGGGATTTGAAAAGTTTCAATGGGAATGGGAAGAATTGGGACAAAAATTGGAAAATTTTTAAGGGACTTTGAAAAAATTTCAACTGGAATTTTAGCCATTTTTTGACGTGAAATTGTAAGCATGCGGACATGGATTTTGAAAATTCTAGAGAGAATTTTAAAAGCTTCAACAGAATTTCAACAATTTTGAGAGGGATTTGAAAAGTTTCAATGGGAATGGGAAGAATTGGGACAAAAATTGGAAAATTTTTAAGGGACTTTGAAAAAATTTCAACTGGAATTTTACCAATTTTTTGACGTGAAATTGTAAACATGCGGACATGGATTTTGAAAATTCTAGAGAGAATTTTAAAAGCTTCAACAGAATTCCAACAGTTTTGAGAGGGATTTGAAAAGTTTCAATGGGAATGGGAAGAATTGGGACAAAAATTGGAAAATTTTTAAGGGACTTTGAAAAAATTTCAACTGGAATTTTAGCAATTTTTTGACGTGAAATTGTAAACATGTGGACATGGATTTTGAAAATTCTAGAGAGAATTTTAAAAGCTTCAAGAGAATTTCAACAATTTTGAGAGGGATTTGAAAAGTTTCAATGGGAATGGGAAGAATTGGGACAAAAATTGGAAAATTTTTAAGGGACTTTGAAAAAATTTCAACTGGTATTTTAGCAATTTTTTGACGTGAAATTGTAAACATGTGGACATGGATTTTGAAAATTCTAGAGAGAATTTTAAAAGCTTCAACAGAATTTCAACAATTTTGAGAGGGATTTGAAAAGTTTCAATGGGAATGGGAAGAATTGGGACAAAATTGGAAAATTTTGAAGGGACTTTGAAAAAATTTCAACTGGAATTTTAGCAATTTTTTGACGTGAAATTGTAAACATGTGGACATGGATTTTGAAAATTCTAGAGAGAATTTTAAAAGCTTCAACAGAATTCCAACAGTTTTGAGAGAGATTTGAAAAGTTTCAATGGGAATGGGAAAAATTGGGACAAAAATTGGAAAATTTTTAAGGGACTTTGAAAAAATTTCAACTGGAATTTTAGCAATTTTTTTACGTGAAATTGTAAACATGTGGACATGGATTTTGAAAATTCTAGAGAGAATTTTAAAAGCTTCAACAGAATTTCAACAGTTTTGAGAGGGATTTGAAAAGTTTCAATGGGAATGGGAAGAATTGGGACAAAAATTGGAAAATTTTTAAGGGACTTTGAAAAAATTTCAACTGGAATTTTAGCAATTTTTTGACGTGAAATTGTAAACATGTTGAAGTGGATTTTGAAAATTCTAGAGAGAATTTTAAAAGCTTCAACAGAATTTCAACAATTTTGAGAGGGATTTGAAAAGTTTCAATGGGAATGGGAAGAATTGGGACAAAAATTGGAAAATTTTTAAGGGACTTTGAAAAAATTTCAACTGGAATTTTAGCAATTTTTTGACGTGAAATTGTAAACATGTGGACATGGATTTTGAAAACTCTAGAGAGAAGTGTCAAACTTTAAATAGGATTTCAACAGTTTTGAGAGGGATTTGAAAAGTTTCAATGGGAATGGGAATAATTGGGACAAAAATTGGAAAATTTTTAAGGGACTTTGAAAAAATTTCAACTGGAATTTTAGCAATTTTTTTACGTGAAATTGTAAACATGTTGAAGTGGATTTTGAAAATTCTAGAGAGAATTTTAAAAGCTTCAACAGAATTTCAACAATTTTGAGAGGGATTTGAAAAGTTTCAATGGGAATGGGAAGAATTGGGACGAAAATTGGAAAATTTTTAAGGGACTTTGAAAAAATTTCAACTGGAATTTTAGCAATTTTTTGACGTGAAATTGTAAACATGTGGACATGGATTTTGAAAATTCTAGAGAGAATTTTAAAAGCTTCAACAGAATTCCAACAGTTTTGAGAGGGATTTGAAAAGTTTCAATGGGAATGGGAAGAATTGGGACAAAAATTGGAAAATTTTTAAGGGACTTTGAAAAAATTTCAACTGGAATTTTAGCCATTTTTTGACGTGAAATTGTAAACATGTGGACATGGATTTTGAAAATTCTAGAGAGAATTTTAAAAGCTTCCACAGAATTTCAACAATTTTGAGAGGGATTTGAAAAGTTTCAATGGGAATGGGAAGAATTGGGACAAAAATTGGAAAATTTTTAAGGGACTTTGAAAAAATTTCAACTGGAATTTTAGCCATTTTTTGACGTGAAATTGTAAACATGTGGACATGGATTTTGAAAATTCTAGAGAGAATTTTAAAAGCTTCAACAGAATTTCAACAATTTTGAGAGGGATTTGAAAAGTTTCAATGGGAATGGGAAGAATTGGGACAAAAATTGGAAAATTTTTAAGGGACTTTGAAAAAATTTCAACTGGAATTTTAGCAATTTTGACATGAAATTGTAAACATGTGGACATGGATTTTGAAAATTCTAGAGAGAATTTTAAAAGCTTCAACAGAATTTCAACAATTTTGAGAGGGATTTGAAAAGTTTCAATGGGAATGGGAAGAATTGGGACAAAAATTGGAAAATTTTTAAGGGACTTTGAAAAAATTTCAACTGGAATTTTAGCAATTTTTTGACGTGAAATTGTAAACATGTTGAAGTGGATTTTGAAAATTCTAGAGAGAATTTTAAAAGCTTCAACAGAATTTCAACAATTTTGAGAGGGATTTGAAAAGTTTCAATGGGAATGGGAAGAATTGGGACAAAAATTGGAAAATTTTTAAGGGACTTTGAAAAAATTTCAACTGGAATTTTAGCAATTTTTTGACGTGAAATTGTAAACATGTGGACATGGACTTTGAAAATTCTAGAGAGAATTTTAAAAGCTTCAACAGAATTCCAACAGTTTTTAGAGGGATTTGAAAAGTTTCAATGGGAATGGGAAGAATTGGGACAAAAATTGGAAAATTTTTAAGGGACTTTGAAAAAATTTCCACTGGAATTTTAGCAATTTTTTGACGTGAAATTGTAAACATGTGGACATGGATTTTGAAAATTCTAGAGAGAATTTTAAAAGCTTCAACAGAATTTCAACAATTTTGAGAGGGATTTGAAAAGTTTCAATGGGAATGGGAAGAATTGGGACAAAAATTGGAAAATTTTTAAGGGACTTTGAAAAAATTTCAACTGGAATTTTAGCAATTTTTTGACGTGAAATTGTAAACATGTGGACATGGACTTTGAAAATTCTAGAGAGAATTTTAAAAGCTTCAACAGAATTCCAACAGTTTTTAGAGGGATTTGAAAAGTTTCAATGGGAATGGGAAGAATTGGGACAAAAATTGGAAAATTTTTAAGGGACTTTGAAAAAATTTCAACTGGAATTTTAGCATTTTTTTGACGTGAAATTGTAAGCATGTGGACATGGATTTTGAAAATTCTAGAGAGAATTTTAAAAGCTTCAACAGAATTTCAACAATTTTGAGAGGGATTTGAAAAGTTTCAATGGGAATGGGAAGAATTGGGACAAAAATTGGAAAATTTTTAAGGGACTTTGAAAAAATTTCAACTGGAATTTTAGCAATTTTTTGACGTGAAATTGTAAACATGCGGACATGGATTTTGAAAATTCTAGAGAGAATTTTAAAAGCTTCAACAGAATTCCAACAGTTTTGAGAGGGATTTGAAAAGTTTCAATGGGAATGGGAAGAATTGGGACAAAAATTGGAAAATTTTTAAGGGACTTTGAAAAAATTTCAACTGGAATTTTAGCCATTTTTTGACGTGAAATTGTAAGCATGTGGACATGGATTTTGAAAATTCTAGAGAGAATTTTAAAAGCTTCAACAGAATTTCAACAATTTTGAGAGGGATTTGAAAAGTTTCAATGGGAATGGGAAGAATTGGGACAAAAATTGGAAAATTTTTAAGGGACTTTGAAAAAATTGCAACTGGAATTTTAGCCATTTTTTGACGTGAAATTGTAAACATGTGGACATGGATTTTGAAAATTCTAGAGAGAATTTTAAAAGCTTCAACAGAATTTCAACAATTTTGAGAGGGATTTGAAAAGTTTCAATGGGAATGGGAAGAATTGGGACAAAAATTGGAAAATTTTTAAGGGACTTTGAAAAAATTTCAACTGGAATTTTAGCAATTTTGACGTGAAATTGTAAACATGTGGACATGGATTTTGAAAATTCTAGAGAGAATTTTAAAAGCTTCAATAGAATTCCAACAGTTTTGAGAGGGATTTGTAAAGTTTCAATGGGAATGGGAAGAATTGGTACAAAAATTGGAAAATTTTGAAGGGACTTTGAAAAAATTTCAACTGGAATTTTAGCAATTTTTTGACGTGAAATTGTAAACATGTGGACATGGATTTTGAAAATTCTAGAGAGAATTTTAAAAGCTTCAACAGAATTCCAACAGTTTTGAGAGGGATTTGAAAAGTTTCAATGGGAATGGGAAGAATTGGGACAAAAATTGGAAAATTTTTAAGGGACTTTGAAAAAATTTCAACTGGAATTTTAGCAATTTTTTGACGTGAAATTGTAAACATGTGGACATGGATTTTGAAAATTCTAGAGAGAATTTTAAAAGCTTCAACAGAATTCCAACAGTTTTGAGAGGGATTTGAAAAGTTTCAATGGGAATGGGAAGAATTGGGACAAAAATTGGAAAATTTTTAAGGGACTTTGAAAAAAATTCAACTGGAATTTTAGCAATTTTTTGACGTGAAATTGTAAACATGTGGACATGGATTTTGAAAATTCTAGAGAGAATTTTAAAAGCTTCAACAGAATTCCAACAGTTTTGAGAGAGATTTGAAAAGTTTCAATGGGAATGGGAAGAATTGGGACAAAAATTGGAAAATTTTTAAGGGACTTTGAAAAAATTTCAACTGGAATTTTAGCCATTTTTTGACGTGAAATTGTAAACATGTTGAAGTGGATTTTGAAAATTCTAGAGAGAATTTTAAAAGCTTCAACAGAATTTCAACAATTTTGAGAGGGATTTGAAAAGTGTCAATGGGAATGGGAAGAATTGGGACAAAAATTGGAAAATTTTTAAGGGACTTTGAAAAAATTTCAACTGGAATTTTAGCCATTTTTTGACGTGAAATTGTAAACATGTGGACATGGATTTTGAAAATTCTAGAGAGAATTTTAAAAGCTTCAACAGAATTCCAACAGTTTTGAGAGGGATTTGAAAAGTTTCAATGGGAATGGGAAGAATTGGGACAAAAATTGGAAAATTTTTAAGGGACTTTGAAAAAATTTCAACTGGAATTTTAGCAATTTTTTTACGTGAAATTGTAAACATGTTGAAGTGGATTTTGAAAATTCTAGAGAGAATTTTAAAAGCTTCAACAGAATTTCAACAATTTTGAGAGGGATTTGAAAAGTTTCAATGGGAATGGGAAGAATTGGGACAAAAATTGGAAAATTTTTAAGGGACTTTGAAAAAATTTCAACTGGAATTTTAGCAATTTTTTGACGTGAAATTGTAAACATGTGGACATGGATTTTGAAAATTCTAGAGAGAATTTTAAAAGCTTCAACAGAATTTCAACAATTTTGAGAGGGATTTGAAAAGTTTCAATGGGAATGGGAAGAATTGGGACAAAAATTGGAAAATTTTTAAGGGACTTTGAAAAAATTTCAACTGGAATTTTAGCCATTTTTTGACGTGAAATTGTAAACATGTGGACATGGATTTTGAAAATTCTAGAGAGAATTGTAAAAGCTTCAACAGAATTCCAACAGTTTTGAGAGGGATTTGAAAAGTTTCAATGGGAATGGGAAGAATTGGGACAAAAATTGGAAAATTTTTAAGGGACTTTGAAAAAATTTCAACTGGAATTTTACCAATTTTTTGACGTGAAATTGTAAACATGTTGAAGTGGATTTTGAAAATTCTAGAGAGAATTTTAAAAGCTTCATCAGGGTTTCAACCATTTTGAGAGGGATTTGAAAAGTTTCAATGGGAATGGGAAGAATTGGGACAAAAATTGGAAAATTTTTAAGGGACTTTGAAGAAATTTCAACTGGAATTTTAGCAATTTTTTGACGTGAAATTGTAAACATGTGGACATGGATTTTGAAAATTCTAGAGAGAATTTTAAAAGCTTCAACAGAATTTCAACAATTTTGAGAGGGATTTGAAAAGTTTCAATGGGAATGGGAAGAATTGGGACAAAAATGGGAAAATTTTTAAGGGACTTTGAAAAAATTTCAACTGGAATTTTAGCAATTTTTTGACGTGAAATTGTAAACATGTGGACATGGATTTTGAAAATTCTAGAGAGAATTTTAAAAGCTTCAACAGAATTTCAACAATTTTGAGAGGGATTTGAAAAGTGTCAATGGGAATGGGAAGAATTGGGACAAAAATTGGAAAATTTTGAAGGGACTTTGAAAAAATTTCAACTGGAATTTTAGCAATTTTTTTACGTGAAATTGTAAACATGTTGAAGTGGATTTTGAAAGTTCTAGAGAGAATTTTAAAAGCTTCAACAGAATTTCAACAATTTTGAGAGGGATTTGAAAAGTTTCAATGGGAATGGGGAGAATTGGGACAAAAATGGGAAAATTTTTAAGGGACTTTGAAAAAATTTCAACTGGAATTTTAGCCATTTTTTTACGTGAAATCGTAAACATGTGGACATGGATTTTGAAAATTCTAGAGAGAATTTTAAAAGCTTCAAGAGAATTTCAACAATTTTGAGAGGGATTTGAAAAGTTTCAATGGGAATGGGAAGAATTGGGACAAAAATTGGAAAATTTTTAAGGGACTTTGAAAAAATTTCAACTGGAATTTTAGCTATTTTTTGACGTGAAATTGTAAACATGTGGACATGGATTTTGAAAATTCTAGAGAGAATTTTAAAAGCTTCAACAGAATTTCAACAATTTTGAGAGGGATTTGAAAAGTTTCAATGGGAATGGGGAGAATTGGGACAAAAATTGGAAAATTTTTAAGGGACTTTGAAAAAATTGCAACTGGAATTTAGGAATTTGGACGTGAAATTGTAAACATGTGGACATGGATTTTGAAAATTCTAGAGAGAAGTGTAATACTTTCAATAGTATTTCAACAGTTTTGAGAGGGATTTGAAAAGTTTCAATGGGAATGGGAAGAATTGGGACAAAAATTGGAAAATTTTTAAGGGACTTTGAAAAAATTTCAACTGGAATTTTAGCAATTTTGACGTGAAATTGTAAACATGTTGAAGTGGACTTTGAAAATTCTAGAGAGAAGTGTCAAACTTTCAGTAGGATTTCAACAGTTTTGAGAGGGATTTGAAAAGTTTCAATGGGAATGGGAAGAATTGGGACAAAAATTGGAAAATTTTTAAGGGACTTTAAAAAATTTCAACTGGAATTTTAGCTATTTTTTTACGTGAAATTGTAAACATGTTGAAGTGGATTTTGAAAATTCTAGAGAGAATTCTAAAAGCTTCAATAGGATTTCAACAGTTTTGAGAGGGATTTGAAAAGTTTCAATGGGAATGGGAAGAATTGGGACAAAAATTGGAAAATTTTTAAGGGACTTTGAAAAAATTGCAACTGGAATTTTAGCAATTTTGACGTGAAATTGTAAACATGTTGAAGTGGATTTTGAAAATTCTAGAGAGAATTTTAAAAGCTTCAACAGAATTTCAACAATTTTGAGAGGGATTTGAAAAGTTTCAATGGGAATGGGAAGAATTGGTACAAAAATTGGAAAATTTTTAAGGGACCTTGAAAAAATTTCAACTGGAATTTTAGCAATTTTTTGACGTGAAATTGTAAACATGTGGACATGGATTTTGAAAATTCTAGAGAGAATTATAAAAGCTTCAACAGAATTTCAACAATTTTGAGACGGATTTGAAAAGTTTCAATGGGAATGGGGAGAATTGGGACAAAAATTGGAAAATTTGTAAGGGACTTTGAAAAAATTGCAACTGGAATTTTAGCCATTTTTTGACGTGAAATTGTAAACATGTTGAAGTGGACTTTGAAAATTCTAGAGAGAATTGTCAAACTTTCTGTAGGATTCCAACAGTTTTGACAGGGATTTGAAAAGTTTCAATGGGAATGGGAAGAATTGGGACAAAAATTGGAAAATTTTTAAGGGACTTTGAAAAAATTTCAACTGGAATTTTAGCTATTTTTTGACGTGAAATTGTAAACATGTGGACATGGATTTTGAAAATTCTAGAGAGAATTTTAAAATCTTCAACAGAATTTCAACAATTTTGAGAGGGATTTGAAAAGTTTCAATGGGAATGGGGAGAATTGGGACAAAAATTGGAAAATTTTTAAGGGACTTTGAAAAAATTGCAACTGGAATTTTAGCAATTTGGACGTGAAATTGTAAACATGTGGACATGGATTTTGAAAATTCTAGAGAGAAGTGTCATACTTTCAATAGTATTTCAACAGTTTTGAGAGAGATTTGAAAAGTTTCAATGGGAATGGGAAGAATTGGGACAAAAATTGGAAAATTTTTAAGGGACTTTGAAAAAATTTCAACTGGAATTTTAGCAATTTTGACGTGAAATTGTAAACATGTGGACATGGATTTTGAAAATTCTAGAGAGAATTTTAAAAGCTTCAACAGAATTTCAACAATTTTGAGAGGGATTTGAAAAGTTTCAATGGGAATGGGAAGAATTGGTACAAAAATTGGAAAATTTTGAAGGGACTTTGAAAAAATTTCAACTGGAATTTTAGCTATTTTTTTACGTGAAATTGTAAACATGTTGAAGTGGATTTTGAAAATTCTAGAGAGAATTTTAAAAGCTTCAATAGGATTTCAACAGTTTTGAGAGGGATTTGAAAAGTTTCAATGGGAATGGGAAGAATTGGGACAAAAATTGGAAAATTTTTAAGGGACTTTGAAAAAATTGCAACTGGAATTTTAGCAATTTTGACGTGAAATTGTAAACATGTTGAAGTGGATTTTGAAAATTCTAGAGAGAATTTTAAAAGCTTTAACAGAATTTCAACAATTTTGAGAGGGATTTGAAAAGTTTCAATGGGAATGGGAAGAATTGGGACAAAAATTGGAAAATTTTGAAGGGACTTTGAAAAAATTTCAACTGGAATTTTAGCCATTTTTTGACATGAAATTGTAAACATGTGGACATGATTTTTGAAAATTCTAGAGAGAATTTTAAAAGCTTCAACAGAATTCCAACAGTTTTGAGAGAGATTTGAAAAGTTTCAATGGGAATGGGAAGAATTGGGACAAAAATTGGAAAATTTTTAAGGGACTTTGAAAAAATTTCAACTGGAATTTTAGCAATTTTTTGACGTGAAATTGTAAACATGTGGACATGGATTTTGAAAATTCTAGAGAGAATTTTAAAAGCTTCAACAGAATTTCAACAATTTTGAGAGGGATTTGAGAAGTTTCAATGGGAATGGGAAGAATTGGGACAAAAATTGGAAAATTTTTAAGGGACTTTGAAAAAATTTCAACTGGAATTTTAGCAATTTTGACGTGAAATTTTAAACATGTTGAAGTGGATTTTGAAAATTCTAGAGAGAATTTTAAAAGCTTCAACAGAATTTCAACAATTTTGAGAGGGATTTGAAAAGTTTCAATGGGAATGGGAAGAATTGGGACAAAAATTGGAAATTTTTTAAGGGACTTTGAAAAAATTTCAACTGGAATTTTAGCAATTTTTTTACGTGAAATTGTAAACATGTGGACATGGATTTTGAAAATTCTAGAGAGAATTTTAAAATCTTCAACAGAATTTCAACAATTTTGAGAGGGATTTGAAAAGTTTCAATGGGAATGGGGAGAATTGGGACAAAAATTGGAAAATTTTTAAGGGACTTTGAAAAAATTTCAACTGGAATTTTAGCCATTTTTTGACGTGAAATTGTAAACATGTTGAAGTGGATTTTGAAAATTCTAGAGAGAATTTTAAAAGCTTCAACAGAATTTCAACAATTTTGAGAGGGATTTGAAAAGTTTCAATGGGAATGGGAAGAATTGGGACAAAAATTGGAAAATTTTTAAGGGACTTTGAAAAAATTGCAACTGGAATTTTAGCCATTTTTTGACGTGAAATTGTAAACATGTGGACATGGATTTTGAAAATTCTAGAGAGAATTTTAAAAGCTTCAAGAGAATTTCAGCAATTTTGAGAGGGATTTGAAAAGTTTCAATGGGAATGGGAAGAATTGGGACAAAAATTGGAAAATTTTTAAGGGACTTTGAAAAAATTTCAACTGGAATTTTAGCCATTTTTTGACGTGAAATTGTAAACATGTGGACATGGATTTTGAAAACTCTAGAGAGAATTTTAAAAGCTTCAACAGAATTTCAACAATTTTGAGAGGGATTTGAAAAGTTTCAATGGGAATGGGAAGAATTGGTACAAAAATTGGAAAATTTTTAAGGGACCTTGAAAAAATTTCAGCTGGAATTTTAGCAATTTTTTGACGTGAAATTGTAAACATGTGGACGTGGATTTTAAAAATTCTAGAGAGAATTTTAAAAGCTTCAACAGAATTTCAACAATTTTGAGAGGGATTTGAGAAGTTTCAATGGGAATGGGAAGAATTGGGACAAAAATTGGAAAATTTTTAAGGGACTTTGAAAAAATTTCAACTGGAATTTTAGCCATTTTTTGATGTGAAATTGTAAACATGTGGACATGGATTTTGAAAATTCTAGAGAGAATTTTAAAAGCTTCAACAGAATTCCAACAGTTTTGAGAGGGATTTGAAAAGTTTCAATGGGAATGGGAAGAATTGGGACAAAAATTGGAAAATTTTTAAGGGACTTTGAAAAAATTTCAACTGGAATTTTAGCCATTTTTGACGTGAAATTGTAAACATGTGGACATGGATTTTGAAAATTCTAGAGAGAATTTTAAAAGCTTCAACAGAATTTCAACAATTTTGAGAGGGATTTGAAAAGTTTCAATGGGAATGGGAAGAATTGGGACAAAAATTGGAAAATTTTTAAGGGACTTTGAAAAAATTCAAACTGGAATTTTAGCAATTTTTTGACGTGAAATTGTAAACATGTGGACATGGATTTTGAAAATTCTAGAGAGAATTTTAAAAGCTTCAACAGAATTTCAACAATTTTGAGAGGGATTTGATAAGTTTCAATGGGAATGGGAATAATTGGGACAAAAATTGGAAAATTTTTAAGGGACTTTGAAAAAATTTCAACTGGAATTTTAGCAATTTTTTGACGTGAAATTGTAAACATGTGGACATGGATTTTGAAAATTCTAGAGAGAATTTTAAAAGCTTCAACAGAATTTCAACAATTTTGAGAGGGATTTGAAAAGTTTCAATGGGAATGGGAAGAATTGGGACAAAAATTGGAAAATTTTTAAGGGACTTTGAAAAAATTTCAACTGGAATTTTAGCAATTTTGACCTAAAATTGTAAACATGTTGAAGTGGATTTTGAAAATTCTAGAGAGAATTTTAAAAGCTTCAACAGAATTCCAACAGTTTTGAGAGGGATTTGAAAAGTTTCAATGGGAATGGGAAGAATTGGGACAAAAATTGGAAAATTTTTAAGGGACTTTGAAAAAATTTCAACTGGAATTTTAGCAATTTTTTGACGTGAAATTGTAAACATGTGGACATGGATTTTGAAAATTCTAGAGAGAATTTTAAAAGCTTCAACAGAATTTCAACAATTTTGAGAGGGATTTGAAAAGTTTCAATGGGAATGGGAAGAATTGGGACAAAAATTGGAAAATTTTTAAGGGACTTTGGAAAAATTACAACTGGAATTTTAGCAATTTTTTGACGTGAAATTGTAAACATGTTGAAGTGGATTTTGAAAATTCTAGAGAGAATTTTAAATGCTTCAACAGAATTTCAACAATTTTGAGAGGGATTTGAAAAGTTTCAATGGGAATGGGGAGAATTGGGACAAAAATTGGAAAATTTTTAAGGGACTTTGAAAAAATTGCAACTGGAATTTTAGCAATTTGGACGTGAAATTGTAAACATGTGGACATGGATTTTGAAAATTCTAGAGAGAAGTGTCATACTTTCAATAGTATTTCAACAGTTTTGAGAGGGATTTGAAAAGTTTCAATGGGAATGGGAAGAATTGGGACAAAAATTGGAAAATTTTTAAGGGACTTTGAAAAAATTGCAACTGGAATTTTAGCAATTTTTTGACGTGAAATTGTAAACATGTGGACATGGATTTTGAAAATTCTAGAGAGAATTTTAAAAGCTTCAAGAGAATTTCAACAATTTTGAGAGGGATTTGATAAGTTTCAATGGGAATGGGAAGAATTGGGACAAAAATTGGAAAATTTTTAAGGGACTTTGAAAAAATTTCAACTGGAATTTTAGCCATTTTTGACGTGAAATTGTAAACATGTGGACATGGATTTTGAAAATTCTAGAGAGAATTTTAAAAGCTTCAACAGAATTTCAACAATTTTGAGAGGGATTTGAAAAGTTTCAATGGGAATGGGAAGAATTGGGACAAAAATTGGAAAATTTTTAAGGGACTTTGAAAAAATTTCAACTGGAATTTTAGCCATTTTTTGACATGAAATTGTAAACATGTGGACATGATTTTTGAAAATTCTAGAGAGAATTTTAAAAGCTTCAAGAGAATTCCAACAGTTTTGAGAGAGATTTGAAAAGTTTCAATGGGAATGGGAAGAATTGGGACAAAAATTGGAAAATTTTGAAGGGACTTTGAAAAAATTTCAACTGGAATTTTAGCCATTTTTTGACGTGAAATTGTAAACATGTGGACATGGATTTTGAAAATTCTAGAGAGAATTTTAAAAGCTTCAACAGAATTTCAACAATTTTGAGAGGGATTTGAAAAGTTTCAATGGGAATGGGGAGAATTGGGACAAAAATTGGAAAATTTGTAAGGGACTTTGAAAAAATTGCAACTGGAATTTTAGCAATTTTGACGTGAAATTGTAAACATGTTGAAGTGGACTTTGAAAATTCTAGAGAGAATTGTCAAACTTTCTGTAGGATTCCAACAGTTTTGACAGGGATTTGAAAAGTTTCAATGGGAATGGGAAGAATTGGGACAAAAATTGGAAAATTTTTAAGGGACTTTGAAAAAATTTCAACTGGAATTTTAGCAATTTTGACGTGAAATTGTAAACATGTTGAAGTGGACTTTGAAAATTCTAGAGAGAAGTGTCAAACTTTCAGTAGGATTTCAACAGTTTTGAGAGGGATTTGAAAAGTTTCAATGGGAATGGGAAGAATTGGGACAAAAATTGGAAAATTTTTAAGGGACTTTAAAAAATTTCAACTGGAATTTTAGCTATTTTTTTACGTGAAATTGTAAACATGTTGAAGTGGATTTTGAAAATTCTAGAGAGAATTCTAAAAGCTTCAATAGGATTTCAACAGTTTTGAGAGGGATTTGAAAAGTTTCAATGGGAATGGGAAGAATTGGGACAAAAATTGGAAAATTTTTAAGGGACTTTGAAAAAATTGCAACTGGAATTTTAGCAATTTTGACGTGAAATTGTAAACATGTTGAAGTGGATTTTGAAAATTCTAGAGAGAATTTTAAAAGCTTCAACAGAATTTCAACAATTTTGAGAGGGATTTGAAAAGTTTCAATGAATGGGAAGAATTGGGACAAAAATTGGAAAATTTTTAAGGGACCTTGAAAAAATTTCAACTGGAATTTTAGCAATTTTTTGACGTGAAATTGTAAACATGTGGACATGGATTTTGAAAATTCTAGGAGAGAATTTTAAAAGCTTCAAGCAGAATTTCAACAATTTTGAGAGGGATTTGAAAAGTTTCAATGGGAATGGGGAGAATTGGGACAAAAATTGGAAAATTTGTAAGGGACTTTGAAAAAATTGCAACTGGAATTTTAGCCATTTTTTGACGTGAAATTGTAAACATGTTGAAGTGGACTTTGAAAATTCTAGAGAGAATTGTCAAACTTTCTGTAGGATTCCAACAGTTTTGACAGGGATTTGAAAAGTTTCAATGGGAATGGGAAGAATTGGGACAAAAATTGGAAAATTTTTAAGGGACTTTGAAAAAATTTCAACTGGAATTTTAGCTATTTTTTGACGTGAAATTGTAAACATGTGGACATGGATTTTGAAAATTCTAGAGAGAATTTTAAAATCTTCAACAGAATTTCAACAATTTTGAGAGGGATTTGAAAAGTTTCAATGGGAATGGGGAGAATTGGGACAAAAATTGGAAAATTTTTAAGGGACTTTGAAAAAATTGCAACTGGAATTTTAGCAATTTGGACGTGAAATTGTAAACATGTGGACATGGATTTTGAAAATTCTAGAGAGAAGTGTCATACTTTCAATAGTATTTCAACAGTTTTGAGAGAGATTTGAAAAGTTTCAATGGGAATGGGAAGAATTGGGACAAAAATTGGAAAATTTTTAAGGGACTTTGAAAAAATTTCAACTGGAATTTTAGCAATTTTGACGTGAAATTGTAAACATGTGGACATGGATTTTGAAAATTCTAGAGAGAATTTTAAAAGCTTCAACAGAATTTCAACAATTTTGAGAGGGATTTGAAAAGTTTCAATGGGAATGGGAAGAATTGGTACAAAAATTGGAAAATTTTGAAGGGACTTTGAAAAAATTTCAACTGGAATTTTAGCTATTTTTTTACGTGAAATTGTAAACATGTTGAAGTGGATTTTGAAAATTCTAGAGAGAATTTTAAAAGCTTCAATAGGATTTCAACAGTTTTGAGAGGGATTTGAAAAGTTTCAATGGGAATGGGAAGAATTGGGACAAAAATTGGAAAATTTTTAAGGGACTTTGAAAAAATTGCAACTGGAATTTTAGCAATTTTGACGTGAAATTGTAAACATGTTGAAGTGGATTTTGAAAATTCTAGAGAGAATTTTAAAAGCTTTAACAGAATTTCAACAATTTTGAGAGGGATTTGAAAAGTTTCAATGGGAATGGGAAGAATTGGGACAAAAATTGGAAAATTTTGAAGGGACTTTGAAAAAATTTCAACTGGAATTTTAGCCATTTTTTGACATGAAATTGTAAACATGTGGACATGATTTTTGAAAATTCTAGAGAGAATTTTAAAAGCTTCAACAGAATTCCAACAGTTTTGAGAGAGATTTGAAAAGTTTCAATGGGAATGGGAAGAATTGGGACAAAAATTGGAAAATTTTTAAGGGACTTTGAAAAAATTTCAACTGGAATTTTAGCAATTTTTTGACGTGAAATTGTAAACATGTGGACATGGATTTTGAAAATTCTAGAGAGAATTTTAAAAGCTTCAACAGAATTTCAACAATTTTGAGAGGGATTTGAGAAGTTTCAATGGGAATGGGAAGAATTGGGACAAAAATTGGAAAATTTTTAAGGGACTTTGAAAAAATTTCAACTGGAATTTTAGCAATTTTGACGTGAAATTTTAAACATGTTGAAGTGGATTTTGAAAATTCTAGAGAGAATTTTAAAAGCTTCAACAGAATTTCAACAATTTTGAGAGGGATTTGAAAAGTTTCAATGGGAATGGGAAGAATTGGGACAAAAATGGGAAATTTTTTAAGGGACTTTGAAAAAATTTCAACTGGAATTTTAGCAATTTTTTTACGTGAAATTGTAAACATGTGGACATGGATTTTGAAAATTCTAGAGAGAATTTTAAAATCTTCAACAGAATTTCAACAATTTTGAGAGGGATTTGAAAAGTTTCAATGGGAATGGGGAGAATTGGGACAAAAATTGGAAAATTTTTAAGGGACTTTGAAAAAATTTCAACTGGAATTTTAGCCATTTTTTGACGTGAAATTGTAAACATGTTGAAGTGGATTTTGAAAATTCTAGAGAGAATTTTAAAAGCTTCAACAGAATTTCAACAATTTTGAGAGGGATTTGAAAAGTTTCAATGGGAATGGGAAGAATTGGGACAAAAATTGGAAAATTTTTAAGGGACTTTGAAAAAATTGCAACTGGAATTTTAGCCATTTTTTGACGTGAAATTGTAAACATGTGGACATGGATTTTGAAAATTCTAGAGAGAATTTTAAAAGCTTCAAGAGAATTTCAGCAATTTTGAGAGGGATTTGAAAAGTTTCAATGGGAATGGGAAGAATTGGGACAAAAATTGGAAAATTTTTAAGGGACTTTGAAAAAATTTCAACTGGAATTTTAGCCATTTTTTGACGTGAAATTGTAAACATGTGGACATGGATTTTGAAAACTCTAGAGAGAATTTTAAAAGCTTCAACAGAATTTCAACAATTTTGAGAGGGATTTGAAAAGTTTCAATGGGAATGGGAAGAATTGGTACAAAAATTGGAAAATTTTTAAGGGACCTTGAAAAAATTTCAGCTGGAATTTTAGCAATTTTTTGACGTGAAATTGTAAACATGTGGACGTGGATTTTAAAAATTCTAGAGAGAATTTTAAAAGCTTCAACAGAATTTCAACAATTTTGAGAGGGATTTGAGAAGTTTCAATGGGAATGGGAAGAATTGGGACAAAAATTGGAAAATTTTTAAGGGACTTTGAAAAAATTTCAACTGGAATTTTAGCCATTTTTTGATGTGAAATTGTAAACATGTGGACATGGATTTTGAAAATTCTAGAGAGAATTTTAAAAGCTTCAACAGAATTCCAACAGTTTTGAGAGGGATTTGAAAAGTTTCAATGGGAATGGGAAGAATTGGGACAAAAATTGGAAAATTTTTAAGGGACTTTGAAAAAATTTCAACTGGAATTTTAGCAATTTTTTGACGTGAAATTGTAAACATGTGGACATGGATTTTGAAAATTCTAGAGAGAATTTTAAAAGCTTCAACAGAATTTCAACAATTTTGAGAGGGATTTGAAAAGTTTCAATGGGAATGGGAAGAATTGGGACAAAAATTGGAAAATTTTTAAGGGACTTTGGAAAAATTACAACTGGAATTTTAGCAATTTTTTGACGTGAAATTGTAAACATGTTGAAGTGGATTTTGAAAATTCTAGAGAGAATTTTAAATGCTTCAACAGAATTTCAACAATTTTGAGAGGGATTTGAGAAGTTTCAATGGTTATGGGAAGAATTGGGACAAAAATTGGAAAATTTTTAAGGGACTTTGAAAAAATTTCAGCTGGATATTTTAGCAATTTTATGACGTGAAATTGTAAACATGTGGACATGGATTTTGAAAATTCTAGAGAGAATTTTAAAAGCTTCAACAGAATTCCAACAGTTTTGAGAGAGATTTGAAAAGTTTCAATGGGAATGGGAAGTATTGGGACAAAAATTGGAAAATTTTTAAGGGACTTTGAAAAAATTTCAACTGGATATTTTAGCAATTTTATGACGTGAAATTGTAAACATGTGGACATGGATTTTGAAAATTCTAGAGAGAATTTTAAAAGCTTCAACAGAATTCCAACAGTTTTGAGAGAGATTTGAAAAGTTTCAATGGGAATGGGAAGAATTGGGACAAAAATTGGAAAATTTTTAAGGGACTTTGAAAAAATTTCAACTGGAATTTTAGCAATTTTTTGACGTGAAATTGTAAACATGTGGACATGGATTTTGAAAATTCTAGAGAGAATTTTAAAAGCTTCAACAGAATTTCAACAATTTTGAGAGGGATTTGAAAAGTTTCAATGGGAATGGGAAGAATTGGGACAAAAATTGGAAAATTTTTAAGGGACTTTGAAAAAATTTCAACTGGAATTTTAGCAATTTTGACCTAAAATTGTAAACATGTTGAAGTGGATTTTGAAAATTCTAGAGAGAATTTTAAAAGCTTCAACAGAATTCCAACAGTTTTGAGAGGGATTTGAAAAGTTTCAATGGGAATGGGAAGAATTGGGACAAAAATTGGAAAATTTTTAAGGGACTTTGAAAAAATTTCAACTGGAATTTTAGCAATTTTTTGACGTGAAATTATAAACATGTGGACATGGATTTTGAAAATTCTAGAGAGAATTTTAAAAGCTTCAACAGAATTTCAACAATTTTGAGAGGGATTTGAAAAGTTTCAATGGGAATGGGAAGAATTGGGACAAAAATTGGAAAATTTTTAAGGGACTTTGGAAAAATTACAACTGGAATTTTAGCAATTTTTTGACGTGAAATTGTAAACATGTTGAAGTGGATTTTGAAAATTCTAGAGAGAATTTTAAATGCTTCAACAGAATTTCAACAATTTTGAGAGGGATTTGAGAAGTTTCAATGGGAATGGGAAGAATTGGGACAAAAATTGGAAAATTTTTAAGGGACTTTGAAAAAATTTCAACTGGAATTTTAGCAATTTTGACGTGAAATTGTAAACATGTGGACATGGATTTTGAAAATTCTAGAGAGAATTATAAAAGATTCAACAGAATTCCAACAGTTTTGAGAGAGATTTGAAAAGTTTCAATGGGAATGGGAAGAATTGGGACAAAAATTGGAAAATTTTTAAGGGACTTTGAAAAAATTTCAACTGGAATTTTAGCCATTTTTTGACGTGAAATTGTAAACATGTGGACATGGATTTTGAAAATTCTAGAGAGAATTTTAAAAGCTTCAACAGAATTTCAACAATTTTGAGAGGGATTTGAAAAGTTTCAATGGGAATGGGAAGAATTGGGACAAAAATTGGAAAATTTTTAAGGGACTTTGAAGAAATTTCAACTGGAATTTTAGCCATTTTTTGACGTGAAATTGTAAACATGTGGACATGGATTTTGAAAATTCTAGAGAGAATTTTAAAAGCTTCAACAGAATTTCAACAATTTTGAGAGGGATTTGAAAAGTTTCAATGGGAATGGGAAGAATTGGGACAAAAATTGGAAAATTTTTAAGGGACTTTGAAAAAATTTCAACTGGAATTTTAGCAATTTTGACCTAAAATTGTAAACATGTTGAAGTGGATTTTGAAAATTCTAGAGAGAATTTTAAAAGCTTCAACAGAATTTCAACAATTTTGAGAGGGATTTGAAAAGTTTCAATGGGAATGGGAAGAATTGGGACAAAAATTGGAAAATTTTTAAGGAACTTTGGAAAAATTACAACTGGAATTTTAGCAATTTTTTGACGTGAAATTGTAAACATGTTGAAGTGGATTTTGAAAATTCTAGAGAGAATTTTAAAAGCTTCAACAGAATTTCAACAATTTTGAGAGGGATTTGAAAAGTTTCAATGGGAATGGGAAGAATTGGGACAAAAATTGGAAAATTTTTAAGGGACTTTGAAAAAATTCAAACTGGAATTTTAGCAATTTTTTGACGTGAAATTGTAAACATGTGGACATGGATTTTGAAAATTCTAGAGAGAATTTTAAAAGCTTCAACAGAATTTCAACAATTTTGAGAGGGATTTGATAAGTTTCAATGGGAATGGGAAGAATTGGGACAAAAATTGGAAAATTTTTAAGGGACTTTGAAAAAATTGCAACTGGAATTTTAGCAATTTTTTGACGTGAAATTGTAAACATGTGGACATGGATTTTGAAAATTCTAGAGAGAATTTTAAAAGCTTCAACAGAATTTCAACAATTTTGAGAGGGATTTGAGAAGTTTCAATGGGAATGGGAAGAATTGGGACAAAAATTGGAAAATTTTTAAGGGACTTTGAAAAAATTTCAGCTAGATATTTTAGCAATTTTATGACGTGAAATTGTAAACATGTGGACATGGATTTTGAAAATTCTAGAGAGAATTTTAAAAGCTTCAACAGAATTCCAACAGTTTTGAGAGAGATTTGAAAAGTTTCAATGGGAATGGGAAGTATTGGGACAAAAATTGGAAAATTTTTAAGGGACTTTGAAAAAATTTCAACTGGATATTTTAGCAATTTTATGACGTGAAATTGTAAACATGTGGACATGGATTTTGAAAATTCTAGAGAGAATTTTAAAAGCTTCAACAGAATTCCAACAGTTTTGAGAGAGATTTGAAAAGTTTCAATGGGAATGGGAAGAATTGGGACAAAAATTGGAAAATTTTTAAGGGACTTTGAAAAAATTTCAACTGGAATTTTAGCAATTTTTTGACGTGAAATTGTAAACATGTGGACATGGATTTTGAAAATTCTAGAGAGAATTTTAAAAGCTTCAACAGAATTTCAACAATTTTGAGAGGGATTTGAAAAGTTTCAATGGGAATGGGAAGAATTGGGACAAAAATTGGAAAATTTTTAAGGGACTTTGAAAAAATTTCAACTGGAATTTTAGCCATTTTTTGACGTGAAATTGTAAACATGTGGACATGGATTTTGAAAATTCTAGAGAGAATTTTAAAAGCTTCAACAGAATTTCAACAATTTTGAGAGGGATTTGAAAAGTTTCAATGGGAATGGGAAGAATTGGGACAAAAATTGGAAAATTTTTAAGGGACTTTGAAGAAATTGCAACTGGAATTTTAGCCATTTTTTGACGTGAAATTGTAAACATGTGGACATGGATTTTGAAAATTCTAGAGAGAATTTTAAAAGCTTCAACAGAATTTCAACAATTTTGAGAGGGATTTGAAAAGTTTCAATGGGAATGGGAAGAATTGGGACAAAAATTGGAAAATTTTTAAGGGACTTTGAAAAAATTGCAACTGGAATTTTAGCAATTTTTTGACGTGAAATTGTAAACATGTTGAAGTGGATTTTGAAAATTCTAGAGAGAATTTTAAAAGCTTCAACAGAATTTCAACAATTTTGAGAGAGATTTGAAAAGTTTCAATGGGAATGGGAAGAATTGGGACAAAAATTGGAAAATTTTTAAGGGACTTTGAAAAAATTTCAACTGGAATTTTAGCCATTTTTTGACGTGAAATTGTAAACATGTGGACATGGATTTTGAAAATTCTAGAGAGAATTTTAAAAGCTTCAACAGAATTCCAACAGTTTTGAGAGGGATTTGAAAAGTTTCAATGGGAATGGGAAGAATTGGGACAAAAATTGGAAAATTTTTAAGGGACTTTGGAAAAATTACAACTGGAATTTTAGCAATTTTTTGACGTGAAATTGTAAACATGTTGAAGTGGATTTTGAAAATTCTAGAGAGAATTTTAAATGCTTCAACAGAATTTCAACAATTTTGAGAGGGATTTGAGAAGTTTCAATGGTTATGGGAAGAATTGGGACAAAAATTGGAAAATTTTTAAGGGACTTTGAAAAAATTTCAACTGGAATTTTAGCAAATTTTGACGTGAAATTGTAAACATGTGGACATGGATTTGAAAATTCTAGAGAGAATTATAAAAGATTCAACAGAATTCCAACAGTTTTGAGAGAGATTTGAAAAGTTTCAATGGGAATGGGAAGAATTGGGACAAAAATTGGAAAATTTTTAAGGGACTTTGAAAAAATTTCAACTGGAATTTTAGCCATTTTTTGACGTGAAATTGTAAACATGTGGACATGGATTTTGAAAATTCTAGAGAGAATTTTAAAAGCTTCAACAGAATTTCAACAATTTTGAGAGGGATTTGAAAAGTTTCAATGGGAATGGGAAGAATTGGGACAAAAATTGGAAAATTTTTAAGGGACTTTGAAGAAATTGCAACTGGAATTTTAGCCATTTTTTGACGTGAAATTGTAAACATGTGGACATGGATTTTTGAAAATTCTAGAGAGAATTTTAAAAGCTTCAACAGAATTTCAACAATTTTGAGAGGGATTTGAAAAGTTTCAATGGGAATGGGAAGAATTGGGACAAAAATTGGAAAATTTTTAAGGGACTTTGAAAAAATTGCAACTGGAATTTTAGCAATTTTTTGACGTGAAATTGTAAACATGTTGAAGTGGATTTTGAAAATTCTAGAGAGAATTTTAAAAGCTTCAACAGAATTTCAACAATTTTGAGAGAGATTTGAAAAGTTTCAATGGGAATGGGAAGAATTGGGACAAAAATTGGAAAATTTTTAAGGGACTTTGAAAAAATTTCAACTGGAATTTTAGCCATTTTTTGACGTGAAATTGTAAACATGTGGACATGGATTTGAAAATTCTAGAGAGAATTTTAAAAGCTTCATCAGAATTTCAACAATTTTGAGAGGGATTTGAAAAGTTTCAATGGGAATGGGAAGAATTGGGACAAAAATTGGAAAATTTTTAAGGGACTTTAAAAAAATTGCAACTGGAATTTTAGCAATTTTTTGACGTGAAATTGTAAACATGTGGACATGGATTTTGAAAATTCTAGAGAGAATTTTAAAAGCTTCAAGAGAATTTCAACAATTTTGAGAGGGATTTGATAAGTTTCAATGGGAATGGGAAGAATTGGGACAAAAATTGGAAAATTTTTAAGGGACTTTGAAAAAATTTCAACTGGAATTTTAGCCATTTTTTGACGTGAAATTGTAAACATGTGGACATGGATTTTGAAAATTCTAGAGAGAATTTTAAAAGCTTCAACAGAATTTCAACAATTTTGAGAGAGATTTGAAAAGTTTCAATGGGAATGGGAAGAATTGGGACAAAAATTGGAAAATTTTTAAGGGACTTTGAAAAAATTTCAACTGGAATTTTAGCCATTTTTTGACGTGAAATTGTAAACATGTGGACATGGATTTTGAAAATTCTAGAGAGAATTTTAAAAGCTTCATCAGAATTTCAACAATTTTGAGAGGGATTTGAAAAGTTTCAATGGGAATGGGAAGAATTGGGACAAAAATTGGAAAATTTTTAAGGGACTTTGAAAAAATTTCAACTGGAATTTTAGCAATTTTGACCTAAAATTGTAAACATGTTGAAGTGGATTTTGAAAATTCTAGAGAGAATTTTAAAAGCTTCAAAAGAATTTCAACAATTTTGAGAGGGATTTGAAAAGTTTCAATGGGAATGGGAAGAATTGGGACAAAAATTGGAAATTTTTTAAGGGACTTTGAAGAAATTTCAACTGGAATTTTAGCAATTTTTTTACGTGAAATTGTAAACATGTGGACATGGATTTTGAAAATTCTAGAGAGAATTTTAAAAGCTTCAACAGAATTTCAACAATTTTGAGAGGGATTTGAAAAGTTTCAATGGGAATGGGAAGAATTGGGACAAAAATTGGAAAATTTTTAAGGGACTTTAAAAAAATTGCAACTGGAATTTTAGCAATTTTTTGACGTGAAATTGTAAACATGTGGACATGGATTTTGAAAATTCTAGAGAGAATTTTAAAAGCTTCAATAGAATTTCAACAATTTTGAGAGGGATTTTAAAAGTTTCAATGGGAATGGGAAGAATTGGGACAAAAATTGGAAAATTTTTCAGGGACTTTGAAAAAATTTCAACTGGAATTTTAGCCATTTTTTGACGTGAAATTGTAAACATGTGGACATGGATTTTGAAAATTCTAGAGAGAATTTTAAAAGCTTCAACAGAATTCCAACACTTTTGAGAGAGATTTGAAAAGTTTCAATGGGAATGGGAAGAATTGGGACAAAAATTGGAAAATTTTTAAGGGACTTTGAAAAAATTTCAACTGGAATTTTAGCAATTTTTTGACGTGAAATTGTAAACATGTGGACATGGATTTTGAAAATTCTAGAGAGAATTTTAAAAGCTTCAACAGAATTTCAACAATTTTGAGAGGGATTTGAGAAGTTTCAATGGGAATGGGAAGAATTGGGACAAAAATTGGAAAATTTTTAGGGGACTTTAAAAAAATTTCAACTGGAATTTTAGCAATTTTGACCTAAAATTGTAAACATGTTGAAGTGGATTTTGAAAATTCTAGAGAGAATTTTAAAAGCTTCAACAGAATTTCAACAATTTTGAGAGGGATTTGAAAAGTTTCAATGGGAATGGGAAGAATTGGGACAAAAATTGGAAATTTTTTAAGGGACTTTGAAGAAATTTCAACTGGAATTTTAGCAATATTTTACGTGAAATTGTAAACATGTGGACATGGATTTTGAAAATTCTAGAGAGAATTTTAAAAGCTTCAACAGAATTTCAACAATTTTGAGAGGGATTTGAAAAGTTTCAATGGGAATGGGAAGAATTGGGACAAAAATTGGAAATTTTTTAAGGGACTTTGAAGAAATTTCAACTGGAATTTTAGCAATATTTTACGTGAAATTGTAAACATGTGGACATGGATTTTGAAAATTCTAGAGAGAATTTTAAAAGCTTCAACAGAATTCCAACAGTTTTGAGAGGGATTTGAAAAGTTTCAATGGGAATGGGAAGAATTGGGACAAAAATTGGAAAATTTTAAGGGACTTTGAAAAAATTTCAACTGGAATTTTAGCCATTTTTTGACGTGAAATTGTAAACATGTGGACATGGATTTTGAAAATTCTAGAGAGAATTTTAAAAGCTTCAACAGAATTTCAACAATTTTGAGAGGGATTTGAAAAGTTTCAATGGGAATGGGAAGAATTGGGACAAATATAGGAAAATTTTTAAGGGACTTTGAAAAAATTTCAACTGGAATTTTAGCCATTTTTTGACGTGAAATTGTAAACATGTGGACATGGATTTTGAAAATTCTAGAGAGAATTTTAAAAGCTTCAACAGAATTCCAACAGTTTTGAGAGAGATTTGAAAAGTTTCAATGGGAATGGGAAGAATTGGGACAAAAATTGGAAAATTTTTAAGGGACTTTGAAAAAATTTCAACTGGAATTTTAGCAATTTTTTGACGTGAAATTGTAAACATGTGGACATGGATTTTGAAAATTCTAGAGAGAATTTTAAAAGCTTCAAGAGAATTTCAACAATTTTGAGAGGGATTTGAGAAGTTTCAATGGGAATGGGAAGAATTGGGACAAAAATTGGAAAATTTTTAAGGGACTTTAAAAAAATTTCAACTGGAATTTTAGCAATTTTGACCTAAAATTGTAAACATGTTGAAGTGGATTTTGAAAATTCTAGAGAGAATTTTAAAAGCTTCAACAGAATTTCAACAATTTTGAGAGGGATTTGAAAAGTTTCAATGGGAATGGGAAGCATTGGGACAAAAATTGGAAATTTTTTAAGGGACTTTGAAGAAATTTCAACTGGAATTTTAGCAATTTTTGACGTGAAATTGTAAACATGTGGACATGGATTTTGAAAATTCTAGAGAGAATTTTAAAAGCTTCAACAGAATTTCAACAATTTTGAGAGGGATTTGAAAAGTTTCAATGGGAATGGGAAGAATTGGGACAAAAATTGGAAAATTTTTAAGGGACTTTGAAAAAATTGCAACTGGAATTTTAGCAATTTTTTGACGTGAAATTGTAAACATGTGGACATGGATTTTGAAAATTCTAGAGAGAATTTTAAAAGCTTCAATAGAATTTCAACAATTTTGAGAGGGATTTGATAAGTTTCAATGGGAATGGGAAGAATTGGGACAAAAATTGGAAAATTTTTAAGGGACTTTGAAAAAATTTCAACTGGAATTTTAGCCATTTTTTGACGTGAAATTGTAAACATGTGGACATGGATTTTGAAAATTCTAGAGAGAATTTTAAAAGCTTCAACAGAATTTCAACAATTTTGAGAGGGATTTGAAAAGTTTCAATGGGAATGGGAAGAATTGGGACAAAAATTGGAAAATTTTTAAGGGACTTTGAAAAAATTTCAACTGGAATTTTAGCCATTTTTTGACGTGAAATTGTAAACATGTGGACATGGATTTTGAAAATTCTAGAGAGAATTTTAAAAGCTTCAACAGAATTCCAACAGTTTTGAGAGGGATTTGAAAAGTTTCAATGGGAATGGGAAGAATTGGGACAAAAATTGGAAAATTTTTAAGGGACTTTGGAAAAATTACAACTGGAATTTTAGCAATTTTTTGACGTGAAATTGTAAACATGTTGAAGTGGATTTTGAAAATTCTAGAGAGAATTTTAAATGCTTCAACAGAATTTCAACAATTTTGAGAGGGATTTGAGAAGTTTCAATGGTTATGGGAAGAATTGGGACAAAAATTGGAAAATTTTTAAGGGACTTTGAAAAAATTTCAACTGGAATTTTAGCAATTTTGACGTGAAATTGTAAACATGTGGACATGGATTTTGAAAATTCTAGAGAGAATTTTAAAAGCTTCAACAGAATTCCAACAGTTTTGAGAGAGATTTGAAAAGTTTCAATGGGAATGGGAAGAATTGGGACAAAAATTGGAAAATTTTTAAGGGACTTTGAAAAAATTTCAACTGGAATTTTAGCCATTTTTTGACGTGAAATTGTAAACATGTGGACATGGATTTTGAAAATTCTAGAGAGAATTTTAAAAGCTTCAACAGAATTTCAACAATTTTGAGAGGGATTTGAAAAGTTTCAATGGGAATGGGAAGAATTGGGACAAAAATTGGAAAATTTTTAAGGGACTTTGAAGAAATTGCAACTGGAATTTTAGCCATTTTTTGACGTGAAATTGTAAACATGTGGACATGGATTTTGAAAATTCTAGAGAGAATTTTAAAAGCTTCAACAGAATTTCAACAATTTTGAGAGGGATTTGAAAAGTTTCAATGGGAATGGGAAGAATTGGGACAAAAATTGGAAAATTTTTAAGGGACTTTGAAAAAATTGCAACTGGAATTTTAGCAATTTTTTGACGTGAAATTGTAAACATGTTGAAGTGGATTTTGAAAATTCTAGAGAGAATTTTAAAAGCTTCAACAGAATTTCAACAATTTTGAGAGAGATTTGAAAAGTTTCAATGGGAATGGGAAGAATTGGGACAAAAATTGGAAAATTTTTAAGGGACTTTGAAAAAATTTCAACTGGAATTTTAGCAATTTTGACCTAAAATTGTAAACATGTTGAAGTGGATTTTGAAAATTCTAGAGAGAATTTTAAAAGCTTCAACAGAATTTCAACAATTTTGAGAGGGATTTGAAAAGTTTCAATGGGAATGGGAAGCATTGGGACAAAAATTGGAAATTTTTTAAGGGACTTTGAAGAAATTTCAACTGGAATTTTAGCAATTTTTTGACGTGAAATTGTAAACATGTGGACATGGATTTTGAAAATTCTAGAGAGAATTTTAAAAGCTTCAACAGAATTTCAACAATTTTGAGAGGGATTTGATAAGTTTCAATGGGAATGGGAAGAATTGGGACAAAAATTGGAAAATTTTTAAGGGACTTTGAAAAAATTTCAACTGGAATTTTAGCCATTTTTTGACGTGAAATTGTAAACATGTGGACATGGATTTTGAAAATTCTAGAGAGAATTTTAAAAGCTTCAACAGAATTTCAACAATTTTGAGAGGGATTTGAAAAGTTTCAATGGGAATGGGAAGAATTGGGACAAAAATTGGAAAATTTTTAAGGGACTTTGAAAAAATTTCAACTGGAATTTTAGCCATTTTTTGACGTGAAATTGTAAACATGTGGACATGGATTTTGAAAATTCTAGAGAGAATTTTAAAAGCTTCAACAGAATTCCAACAGTTTTGAGAGGGATTTGAAAAGTTTCAATGGGAATGGGAAGAATTGGGACAAAAATTGGAAAATTTTTAAGGGACTTTGAAAAAATTTCAACTGGAATTTTAGCAATTTTTTGACGTGAAATTGTAAACATGTGGACGTGGATTTTGAAAATTCTAGAGAGAATTTTAAATGCTTCAACAGAATTTCAACAATTTTGAGAGGGATTTGAGAAGTTTCAATGGTTATGGGAAGAATTGGGACAAAAATTGGAAAATTTTTAAGGGACTTTGAAAAAATTTCAACTGGAATTTTAGCAATTTTGACGTGAAATTGTAAACATGTGGACATGGATTTTGAAAATTCTAGAGAGAATTTTAAAAGCTTCAACAGAATTCCAACAGTTTTGAGAGAGATTTGAAAAGTTTCAATGGGAATGGGAAGAATTGGGACAAAAATTGGAAAATTTTTAAGGGACTTTGAAAAAATTTCAACTGGAATTTTAGCCATTTTTTGACGTGAAATTGTAAACATGTGGACATGGATTTTGAAAATTCTAGAGAGAATTTTAAAAGCTTCAACAGAATTTCAACAATTTTGAGAGGGATTTGAAAAGTTTCAATGGGAATGGGAAGAATTGGGACAAAAATTGGAAAATTTTTAAGGGACTTTGAAGAAATTGCAACTGGAATTTTAGCCATTTTTTGACGTGAAATTGTAAACATGTGGACATGGATTTTGAAAATTCTAGAGAGAATTTTAAAAGCTTCAACAGAATTTCAACAATTTTGAGAGGGATTTGAAAAGTTTCAATGGGAATGGGAAGAATTGGGACAAAAATTGGAAAATTTTTAAGGGACTTTGAAAAAATTGCAACTGGAATTTTAGCAATTTTTTGACGTGAAATTGTAAACATGTTGAAGTGGATTTTGAAAATTCTAGAGAGAATTTTAAAAGCTTCAACAGAATTTCAACAATTTTGAGAGAGATTTGAAAAGTTTCAATGGGAATGGGAAGAATTGGGACAAAAATTGGAAAATTTTTAAGGGACTTTGAAAAAATTTCAACTGGAATTTTAGCCATTTTTTGACGTGAAATTGTAAACATGTGGACATGGATTTTGAAAATTCTAGAGAGAATTTTAAAAGCTTCAACAGAATTTCAACAATTTTGAGAGGGATTTGAAAAGTTTCAATGGGAATGGGAAGAATTGGGACAAAAATTGGAAAATTTTTAAGGGACTTTGAAAAAATTTCAACTGGAATTTTAGCAATTTTTTGACGTGAAATTGTAAACATGTTGAAGTGGATTTTGAAAATTCTAGAGAGAATTTTAAAAGCTTCAACAGAATTTCAACAATTTTGAGAGGGATTTGAAAAGTTTCAATGGGAATGGGAAGAATTGGGACAAAAATTGGAAATTTTTTAAGGGACTTTGTAGAAATTTCAACTGGAATTTTAACAATTTTTTTACGTGAAATTGTAAACATGTGGACATGGATTTTGAAAATTCTAGAGAGAATTTTAAAAGCTTCAACAGAATTTCAACAATTTTGAGAGGGATTTGAAAAGTTTCAATGGGAATGGGAAGAATTGGGACAAAAATTGGAAAATTTTTCAGGGACTTTGAAAAAATTGCAACTGGAATTTTAGCAATTTTTTGACGTGAAATTGTAAACATGTGGACATGGATTTTGAAAATTCTAGAGAGAATTTTAAAAGCTTCAAGAGAATTTCAACAATTTTGAGAGGGATTTGATAAGTTTCAATGGGAATGGGAAGAATTGGGACAAAAATTGGAAAATTTTTAAGGGACTTTGAAAAAATTTCAACTGGAATTTTAGCCATTTTTTGACGTGAAATTGTAAACATGTGGACATGGATTTTGAAAATTCTAGAGAGAATTTTAAAAGCTTCAACAGAATTTCAACAATTTTGAGAGGGATTTGAAAAGTTTCAATGGGAATGGGAAGAATTGGGACAAAAATTGGAAAATTTTTAAGGGACTTTGAAAAAATTTCAACTGGAATTTTAGCCATTTTTTGACGTGAAATTGTAAACATGTGGACATGGATTTTGAAAATTCTAGAGAGAATTTTAAAAGCTTCAACAGAATTTCAACAATTTTGAGAGGGATTTGAAAAGTTTCAATGGGAATGGGAAGAATTGGGACAAAAATTGGAAAATTTTTAAGGGACTTTGAAAAAATTTCAACTGGAATTTTAGCAATTTTGACCTAAAATTGTAAACATGTTGAAGTGGATTTTGAAAATTCTAGAGAGAATTTTAAAAGCTTCAAAAGAATTTCAACAATTTTGAGAGGGATTTGAAAAGTTTCAATGGGAATGGGAAGAATTGGGACAAAAATTGGAAATTTTTTAAGGGACTTTGAAGAAATTTCAACTGGAATTTTAGCAATTTTTTTACGTGAAATTGTAAACATGTGGACATGGATTTTGAAAATTCTAGAGAGAATTTTAAAAGCTTCAACAGAATTTCAACAATTTTGAGAGGGATTTGAAAAGTTTCAATGGGAATGGGAAGAATTGGGACAAAAATTGGAAAATTTTTAAGGGACTTTAAAAAAATTGCAACTGGAATTTTAGCAATTTTTTGACGTGAAATTGTAAACATGTGGACATGGATTTTGAAAATTCTAGAGAGAATTTTAAAAGCTTCAATAGAATTTCAACAATTTTGAGAGGGATTTGAAAAGTTTCAATGGGAATGGGAAGAATTGGGACAAAAATTGGAAAATTTTTCAGGGACTTTGAAAAAATTTCAACTGGAATTTTAGCCATTTTTTGACGTGAAATTGTAAACATGTGGACATGGATTTTGAAAATTCTAGAGAGAATTTTAAAAGCTTCAACAGAATTCCAACACTTTTGAGAGAGATTTGAAAAGTTTCAATGGGAATGGGAAGAATTGGGACAAAAATTGGAAAATTTTTAAGGGACTTTGAAAAAATTTCAACTGGAATTTTAGCAATTTTTTGACGTGAAATTGTAAACATGTGGACATGGATTTTGAAAATTCTAGAGAGAATTTTAAAAGCTTCAACAGAATTTCAACAATTTTGAGAGGGATTTGAGAAGTTTCAATGGGAATGGGAAGAATTGGGACAAAAATTGGAAAATTTTTAGGGGACTTTAAAAAAATTTCAACTGGAATTTTAGCAATTTTGACCTAAAATTGTAAACATGTTGAAGTGGATTTTGAAAATTCTAGAGAGAATTTTAAAAGCTTCAACAGAATTTCAACAATTTTGAGAGGGATTTGAAAAGTTTCAATGGGAATGGGAAGAATTGGGACAAAAATTGGAAATTTTTTAAGGGACTTTGAAGAAATTTCAACTGGAATTTTAGCAATATTTTACGTGAAATTGTAATGTGGACATGGATTTTGAAAATTCTAGAGAGAATTTTAAAAGCTTCAACAGAATTTCAACAATTTTGAGAGGGATTTGAAAAGTTTCAATGGGAATGGGAAGAATTGGGACAAAAATTGGAAAATTTTTAAGGGACTTTGAAAAAATTGCAACTGGAATTTTAGCAATTTTTTGACGTGAAATTGTAAACATGTGGACATGGATTTTGAAAATTCTAGAGAGAATTTTAAAAGCTTCAATAGAATTTCAACAATTTTGAGAGGGATTTGATAAGTTTCAATGGGAATGGGAAGAATTGGGACAAAAATTGGAAAATTTTTAAGGGACTTTGAAAAAATTTCAACTGGAATTTTAGCCATTTTTTGACGTGAAATTGTAAACATGTGGACATGGATTTTGAAAATTCTAGAGAGAATTTTAAAAGCTTCAACAGAATTTCAACAATTTTGAGAGGGATTTGAAAAGTTTCAATGGGAATGGGAAGAATTGGGACAAATATAGGAAAATTTTTAAGGGACTTTGAAAAAATTTCAACTGGAATTTTAGCCATTTTTTGACGTGAAATTGTAAACATGTGGACATGGATTTTGAAAATTCTAGAGAGAATTTTAAAAGCTTCAACAGAATTCCAACAGTTTTGAGAGAGATTTGAAAAGTTTCAATGGGAATGGGAAGAATTGGGACAAAAATTGGAAAATTTTTAAGGGACTTTGAAAAAATTTCAACTGGAATTTTAGCAATTTTTTGACGTGAAATTGTAAACATGTGGACATGGATTTTGAAAATTCTAGAGAGAATTTTAAAAGCTTCAAGAGAATTTCAACAATTTTGAGAGGGATTTGAGAAGTTTCAATGGGAATGGGAAGAATTGGGACAAAAATTGGAAAATTTTTAAGGGACTTTAAAAAAATTTCAACTGGAATTTTAGCAATTTTGACCTAAAATTGTAAACATGTTGAAGTGGATTTTGAAAATTCTAGAGAGAATTTTAAAAGCTTCAACAGAATTTCAACAATTTTGAGAGGGATTTGAAAAGTTTCAATGGGAATGGGAAGCATTGGGACAAAAATTGGAAATTTTTTAAGGGACTTTGAAGAAATTTCAACTGGAATTTTAGCAATTTTTTGACGTGAAATTGTAAACATGTGGACATGGATTTTGAAAATTCTAGAGAGAATTTTAAAAGCTTCAACAGAATTTCAACAATTTTGAGAGGGATTTGAAAAGTTTCAATGGGAATGGGAAGAATTGGGACAAAAATTGGAAAATTTTTCAGGGACTTTGAAAAAATTGCAACTGGAATTTTAGCAATTTTTTGACGTGAAATTGTAAACATGTGGACATGGATTTTGAAAATTCTAGAGAGAATTTTAAAAGCTTCAATAGAATTTCAACAATTTTGAGAGGGATTTGATAAGTTTCAATGGGAATGGGAAGAATTGGGACAAAAATTGGAAAATTTTTAAGGGACTTTGAAAAAATTTCAACTGGAATTTTAGCCATTTTTTGACGTGAAATTGTAAACATGTGGACATGGATTTTGAAAATTCTAGAGAGAATTTTAAAAGCTTCAACAGAATTTCAACAATTTTGAGAGGGATTTGAAAAGTTTCAATGGGAATGGGAAGAATTGGGACAAAAATTGGAAATTTTTTAAGGGACTTTGAAGAAATTTCAACTGGAATTTTAGCAATTTTTTGACGTGAAATTGTAAACATGTGGACATGGATTTTGAAAATTCTAGAGAGAATTTTAAAAGCTTCAACAGAATTTCAACAATTTTGAGAGGGATTTGAAAAGTTTCAATGGGAATGGGAAGAATTGGGACAAAAATTGGAAAATTTTTAAGGGACTTTGAAAAAATTGCAACTGGAATTTTAGCAATTTTTTGACGTGAAATTGTAAACATGTGGACATGGATTTTGAAAATTCTAGAGAGAATTTTAAAAGCTTCAAGAGAATTTCAACAATTTTGAGAGGGATTTGATAAGTTTCAATGGGAATGGGAAGAATTGGGACAAAAATTGGAAAATTTTTAAGGGACTTTGAAAAAATTTCAACTGGAATTTTAGCCATTTTTTGACGTGAAATTGTAAACATGTGGACATGGATTTTGAAAATTCTAGAGAGAATTTTAAAAGCTTCAACAGAATTTCAACAATTTTGAGAGGGATTTGAAAAGTTTCAATGGGAATGGGAAGAATTGGGACAAAAATTGGAAAATTTTTAAGGGACTTTGAAAAAATTGCAACTGGAATTTTAGCCATTTTTTGACGTGAAATTGTAAACATGTGGACATGATTTTTGAAAATTCTAGAGAGAATTTTAAAAGCTTCAACAGAATTCCAACAGTTTTGAGAGAGATTTGAAAAGTTTCAATGGGAATGGGAAGAATTGGGACAAAAATTGGAAAATTTTTAAGGGACTTTGAAAAAATTTCAACTGGAATTTTAGCAATTTTTTGACGTGAAATTGTAAACATGTGGACATGGATTTTGAAAATTCTAGAGAGAATTTTAAAAGCTTCAAGAGAATTTCAACAATTTTGAGAGGGATTTGAGAAGTTTCAATGGGAATGGGAAGAATTGGGACAAAAATTGGAAAATTTTTAAGGGACTTTGAAAAAATTTCAACTGGAATTTTAGCAATTTTGACCTAAAATTGTAAACATGTTGAAGTGGATTTTGAAAATTCTAGAGAGAATTTTAAAAGCTTCAACAGAATTTCAACAATTTTGAGAGGGATTTGAAAAGTTTCAATGGGAATGGGAAGAATTGGGACAAAAATTGGAAAATTTTTAAGGAACTTTGAAAAAATTTCAACTGGAATTTTAGCCATTTTTTGACGTGAAATTGTAAACATGTGGACATGGATTTTGAAAATTCTAGAGAGAATTTTAAAAGCTTCAAGAGAATTTCAACAATTTTGAGAGGGATTTGAAAAGTTTCAATGGGAATGGGAAGAATTGGGACAAAAATTGGAAAATTTTTAAGGGACTTTGAAAAAATTTCAACTGGAATTTTAGCCATTTTTTGACGTGAAATTGTAAACATGTGGACATGGATTTTGAAAAGTCTAGAGAGAATTTTAAAAGCTTCAACAGAATTTCAACAATTTTGAGAGGGATTTGAAAAGTTTCAATGGGAATGGGAAGAATTGGTACAAAAATTGGAAAATTTTTAAGGGACCTTGAAAAAATTTCAGCTGGAATTTTAGCAATTTTTTGACGTGAAATTGTAAACATGTGGACGTGGATTTTAAAAATTCTAGAGAGAATTTTAAAAGCTTCAACAGAATTTCAACAATTTTGAGAGGGATTTGAGAAGTTTCAATGGGAATGGGAAGAATTGGGACAAAAATTGGAAAATTTTTAAGGGACTTTGAAAAAATTTCAACTGGAATTTTAGCCATTTTTTGACGTGAAATTGTAAACATGTGGACATGGATTTTGAAAATTCTAGAGAGAATTTTAAAAGCTTCAACAGAATTCCAACAGTTTTGAGAGGGATTTGAAAAGTTTCAATGGGAATGGGAAGAATTGGGACAAAAATTGGAAAATTTTTAAGGGACTTTGAAAAAATTTCAACTGGAATTTTAGCCATTTTTGACGTGAAATTGTAAACATGTGGACATGGATTTTGAAAATTCTAGAGAGAATTTTAAAAGCTTCAACAGAATTTCAACAATTTTGAGAGGGATTTGAAAAGTTTCAATGGGAATGGGAAGAATTGGGACAAAAATTGGAAAATTTTTAAGGAACTTTGGAAAAATTACAACTGGAATTTTAGCAATTTTTTGACGTGAAATTGTAAACATGTTGAAGTGGATTTTGAAAATTCTAGAGAGAATTTTAAAAGCTTCAACAGAATTTCAACAATTTTGAGAGGGATTTGAAAAGTTTCAATGGGAATGGGAAGAATTGGGACAAAAATTGGAAAATTTTGAAGGGACCTTGAAAAAATTCAAACTGGAATTTTAGCAATTTTTTGACGTGAAATTGTAAACATGTGGACATGGATTTTGAAAATTCTAGAGAGAATTTTAAAAGCTTCAACAGAATTTCAACAATTTTGAGAGGGATTTGATAAGTTTCAATGGGAATGGGAAGAATTGGGACAAAAATTGGAAAATTTTGAAGGGACTTTGAAAAAATTCAAACTGGAATTTTAGCAATTTTTTGACGTGAAATTGTAAACATGTGGACATGGATTTTGAAAATTCTAGAGAGAATTTTAAAAGCTTCAACAGAATTTCAACAATTTTGAGAGGGATTTGAGAAGTTTCAATGGGAATGGGAAGAATTGGGACAAAAATTGGAAAATTTTTAAGGGACTTTGAAAAATTTTCAGCTGGATATTTTAGCAATTTTATGACGTGAAATTGTAAACATGTGGACATGGATTTTGAAAATTCTAGAGAGAATTTTAAAAGCTTCAACAGAATTCCAACAGTTTTGAGAGAGATTTGAAAAGTTTCAATGGGAATGGGAAGTATTGGGACAAAAATTGGAAAATTTTTAAGGGACTTTGAAAAAATTTCAACTGGATATTTTAGCAATTTTATGACGTGAAATTGTAAACATGTGGACAGGGATTTTGAAAATTCTAGAGAGAATTTTAAAAGCTTCAACAGAATTCCAACAGTTTTGAGAGAGATTTGAAAAGTTTCAATGGGAATGGGAAGAATTGGGACAAAAATTGGAAAATTTTGAAGGGACTTTGAAAAAATTTCAACTGGAATTTTAGCCATTTTTTGACGTGAAATTGTAAACATGTGGACATGGATTTTGAAAATTCTAGAGAGAATTTTAAAAGCTTCAACAGAATTTCAACAATTTTGAGAGGGATTTGAAAAGTTTCAATGGGAATGGGAAGAATTGGGACAAAAATTGGAAAATTTTTAAGGGACTTTGAAAAAATTTCAACTGGAATTTTAGCCATTTTGACCTAAAATTGTAAACATGTTGAAGTGGATTTTGAAAATTCTAGAGAGAATTTTAAAAGCTTCAACAGAATTCCAACAGTTTTGAGAGGGATTTGAAAAGTTTCAATGGGAATGGGAAGAATTGGGACAAAAATTGGAAAATTTTTAAGGGACTTTGAAAAAATTTCAACTGGAATTTTAGCCATTTTTTGACGTGAAATTGTAAACATGTGGACATGGATTTTGAAAATTCTAGAGAGAATTTTAAAAGCTTCAACAGAATTTCAACAATTTTGAGAGGGATTTGAAAAGTTTCAATGGGAATGGGAAGAATTGGGACAAAAATTGGAAATTTTTTAAGGGACTTTGAAGAAATTTCAACTGGAATTTTAGCAATTTTTTGACGTGAAATTGTAAACATGTGGACATGGATTTTGAAAATTCTAGAGAGAATTTTAAAAGCTTCAACAGAATTTCAACAATTTTGAGAGGGATTTGAAAAGTTTCAATGGGAATGGGAAGAATTGGGACAAAAATTGGAAAATTTTTAAGGGACTTTGAAAAAATTGCAACTGGAATTTTAGCAATTTTTTGACGTGAAATTGTAAACATGTGGACATGGATTTTGAAAATTCTAGAGAGAATTTTAAAAGCTTCAAGAGAATTTCAACAATTTTGAGAGGGATTTGATAAGTTTCAATGGGAATGGGAAGAATTGGGACAAAAATTGGAAAATTTTTAAGGGACTTTGAAAAAATTTCAACTGGAATTTTAGCCATTTTTTGACGTGAAATTGTAAACATGTGGACATGGATTTTGAAAATTCTAGAGAGAATTTTAAAAGCTTCAACAGAATTTCAACAATTTTGAGAGGGATTTGAAAAGTTTCAATGGGAATGGGAAGAATTGGGACAAAAATTGGAAAATTTTTAAGGGACTTTGAAAAAATTGCAACTGGAATTTTAGCCATTTTTTGACGTGAAATTGTAAACATGTGGACATGATTTTTGAAAATTCTAGAGAGAATTTTAAAAGCTTCAACAGAATTCCAACAGTTTTGAGAGAGATTTGAAAAGTTTCAATGGGAATGGGAAGAATTGGGACAAAAATTGGAAAATTTTTAAGGGACTTTGAAAAAATTTCAACTGGAATTTTAGCAATTTTTTGACGTGAAATTGTAAACATGTGGACATGGATTTTGAAAATTCTAGAGAGAATTTTAAAAGCTTCAACAGAATTTCAACAATTTTGAGAGGGATTTGAGAAGTTTCAATGGGAATGGGAAGAATTGGGACAAAAATTGGAAAATTTTTAAGGGACTTTGAAAAAATTTCAACTGGAATTTTAGCAATTTTGACCTAAAATTGTAAACATGTTGAAGTGGATTTTGAAAATTCTAGAGAGAATTTTAAAAGCTTCAACAGAATTTCAACAATTTTGAGAGGGATTTGAAAAGTTTCAATGGGAATGGGAAGAATTGGGACAAAAATTGGAAAATTTTTAAGGGACTTTGAAAAAATTCAAACTGGAATTTTAGCAATTTTTTGACGTGAAATTGTAAACATGTGGACATGGATTTTGAAAATTCTAGAGAGAATTTTAAAAGCTTCAAGAGAATTTCAACAATTTTGAGAGGGATTTGAGAAGTTTCAATGGGAATGGGAAGAATTGGGACAAAAATTGGAAAATTTTTAAGGGACTTTGAAAAAATTTCAACTGGAATTTTAGCCATTTTTTGACGTGAAATTGTAAACATGTTGAAGTGGATTTTGAAAATTCTAGAGAGAATTTTAAAAGCTTCAACAGAATTTCAACAATTTTGAGAGGGATTTGAAAAGTTTCAATGGGAATGGGAAGAATTGGGACAAAAATTGGAAAATTTTTAAGGAACTTTGAAAAAATTGCAACTGGAATTTTAGCCATTTTTTGACGTGAAATTGTAAACATGTGGACATGGATTTTGAAAATTCTAGAGAGAATTTTAAAAGCTTCAAGAGAATTTCAACAATTTTGAGAGGGATTTGAAAAGTTTCAATGGGAATGGGAAGAATTGGGACAAAAATTGGAAAATTTTTAAGGGACCTTGAAAAAATTTCAGCTGGAATTTTAGCAATTTTTTGACGTGAAATTGTAAACATGTGGACGTGGATTTTAAAAATTCTAGAGAGAATTTTAAAAGCTTCAACAGAATTTCAACAATTTTGAGAGGGATTTGAGAAGTTTCAATGGGAATGGGAAGAATTGGGACAAAAATTGGAAAATTTTTAAGGGACTTTGAAAAAATTTCAACTGGAATTTTAGCCATTTTTTGACGTGAAATTGTAAACATGTGGACATGGATTTTGAAAATTCTAGAGAGAATTTTAAAAGCTTCAACAGAATTCCAACAGTTTTGAGAGGGATTTGAAAAGTTTCAATGGGAATGGGAAGAATTGGGACAAAAATTGGAAAATTTTTAAGGGACTTTGAAAAAATTTCAACTGGATATTTTAGCCATTTTTGACGTGAAATTGTAAACATGTGGACATGGATTTTGAAAATTCTAGAGAGAATTTTAAAAGCTTCAACAGAATTTCAACAATTTTGAGAGGGATTTGAAAAGTTTCAATGGGAATGGGAAGAATTGGGACAAAAATTGGAAAATTTTTAAGGAACTTTGGAAAAATTACAACTGGAATTTTAGCAATTTTTTGACGTGAAATTGTAAACATGTTGAAGTGGATTTTGAAAATTCTAGAGAGAATTTTAAAAGCTTCAACAGAATTTCAACAATTTTGAGAGGGATTTGAGAAGTTTCAATGGGAATGGGAAGAATTGGGACAAAAATTGGAAAATTTTTAAGGGACTTTGAAAAAATTTCAACTGGAATTTTAGCAATTTTGACCTAAAATTGTAAACATGTTGAAGTGGATTTTGAAAATTCTAGA